>NC_141091.1:4327500-4330000 GCF_041138505.1 Cibotium barometz | reverse complement strand
GGAGATTTGAGTGCAGAGGCTGTGCAAGTGCCTAGGCTGCATTAGGGCATGTCCAGCCAGCCTCTAGTTAGGGCAGTCCATGCAAGTCCTTTGGTTTTATCAATTTCTTTCCATGTCTTCTCACGTGTATGTGTGTGCATGGGTGGGTGCACTAGATGCAGATTAAACAACATGGTTGTAAAAGGGTACAAGAATAGCCAAATTTATCTAAAATGTTCTCAAAGAGGGAATTTTAACTCAAAACGGTAGCCTTCACCCCTCTCCCTCTACATATGGGGAACTTTATACTAATTTTAACTCAAAACGGTAGCCTTCACCCCTCTCCCTCTACATATGGAGAACTTTATACTAATTTTACACATCTAAGAACAGACTAAAAAAGATCTGACCTCCTTATTAACAACTTTGACCCTAGATGAAAAAAGTCACTTTAAAATTCCTGATATTTTAATTTAGAACAATGTAAGGTGCAGCTCCACTTTACTTTTAAGTTTAGAACATGTTACTCTTCCTCTCTTGCACATTGTCAAACATCTCATGTGCAAGCTGACTAAACTGCCTGGCCTGCATGCTTTGCCTTGATACAAAACTTTTCATCCCATGAAAAAAACATTCCAAATCAAGAATGCCCCTAAAAGGGAAGCTACATGCAACAAAAAAAGCTAATTTGATAGAAAGATGTCTGCTGATTATAGAACTTAAGTATCGAGCTTACTAACTATAAAACGTTAATTAAGAAACTTGATACCAACCTGTATCCAGAGAGGTGGAAGAAGGGATTGCAGAGAAGTTTTTTATAGTTGTGAAGATAGCGATCAAACCCTTCAAAAATGGTTGATGCAGTCTTGCTCTCTATGCTTTCACCAAACACAACATGGCCAATCAACTTCACCGTCAAAGTAAGAAATCTTTTGTGGATGTCTACTACTTCTGTGTCCAAAATATTCCAGCTCTCCACTTCATCTTTTGTACTCCTTTTGATAACTTCAAAATGATCCTGTCAGTAAAATAAACCCTCAGCTCTACTAGTCCCATTATGAATAATTTGAATATTATAGCTGACATTAAGATGAAGAGGTTTTCAAGCAGATAAACCTTCAGCTCTTTCATGAGGAAGCACTTGCCAAGAAGCTGACGCTGGCTCATCCAATCCTTGCCACTAGCACTGAAAACACCAGCACCAAGAATTCCTAATGCAGTGACGAATGAGGGCTTTTCATAGCAATCTGCATTCTGAACAAGGATTTTCTGTATGATGGAAGGATCAAGCACTATCAATCTCACAAATTTCCCAAATCTGACATAAAAGATTTTCCCATGCTTTTGAACGCTGTTAAGCAGGTTCCAGGTCGATCCTTCAGCCAAGTGTGATGCCTGATACCGATAATACAAGGCAAAAAGGATCATTACACTTCCCTTCTGAAAGATTACACAATATTTGAGTTTACCCCTCTCCCATCCCCCACCAAACCCCGCATAGGGAAATAATTAGAACAAATTGACTTTGTCGTTATCATCACATTTGATACACTTCATGCATCCGATATCTCTTGTTGCTTTACCTGCCTCAAAAACCTTGGATTGATGCTCTCAACGGACGGTGGGAGGCAGGAGGCGAAGGGGACACAGAAGGCGGAGATGGAGCAGAGCAGAAAATGGTGTGAAAGAAAGAGATCTACTCCTAAACCGGAGTGTGCACGGTTTAGGCTCAAGAGGAGTCTACACCCTAGCTCTTATGTGGGAGCGAAACACCATAGCCAAGAAAGCTTGAAAGCTTGATTATGATTACTAAAGTGATTTACACTTGATTAGTGCCCATAGTTGGCATTTGTACCTCCTACCTTTACACCCATACTTGGGCAGCCTCCCAATCCCATGGCCTTGGCCCCATTATTGTAGATGGCCCATAAGCACTTTCTTACAAACCATTCCCACCCATAGGTTTTGTCCTCGAAACCTTTCATCAAATAGACAATCCAGGATATCCGATCATAAGTGCCTAGGTACCAATCATCTGAAAGTGAATGAATGAATGGCATAACCAATCCAATTCTGAGAGCATCATTATACTTTGCACGGCTGTAAATGGCCTCCAATGGCTGTATACTTCATCTATAGCCTTCAAAACAGTCCAAAACTTGCTCTCCATGTGATAGTACATTAAGTTCACCTTCTTCCTAAGCGAGTATCTTCATTCACAAGTGGTATGAAGCTCTCTAATAATAATTTACAAGAATTTAACTTGCTCTCCATAATAGTACATCAAGTTCACCTTCTTCCTAATGTGAGTATCTTCATTCATAAGTGGTATGAAGCTCTCTAACAATAATTTATAGGAATTTCCATGGCGGGTTTCCATGAGGCTTCTTCCTTGGTTAAACCCTTCCATTTGATGAAGTATTCAACAAAATAACGGTTGTGTAGCACCCTTTCTCTAGTGCACAACACTCTTTTTGGCACATATTCCACCATGCCTTCCTCATTCATGGGAGGCAACTCA
>NC_141091.1:4150000-4322500 GCF_041138505.1 Cibotium barometz | reverse complement strand
GGAGTTTTTCATCATGCCACTTGATGGATGTGATGTTTTGTTGGGTATGCCATGGTGCCATAGAGTACATGCGGTGGTGGATACATACAATAGGAAGATTACTTTGACTCATAGAGGGAAAGAACATATTTTGGATGTAAAGCTTAAAGGGAAATATGTTCCTAATGTATCAGCTTCGGCAATTTCATCAGTAATGAAAAAGTATCTTTCCGCGTACTTGATTTTTGTAAAGGATGCAAAAGATGATGAGTCTAAATCTAATTTGTCTATATTAGATAAAGACACGACTGATTTCTTACGTGAGTTCCACGATTGTTTTTCCGAGTCATTGCCAGGAGAACTTCCTCCGGAAAGGCCAGAAGATCATGCTATTGATCTAATTCCGGATAGTACTCCACCAAATAGACCGCCGTACCGTGTTAGTACAGCCCAACAAGAAGAAATTATGAGTCAGGTACAGGAGTTGTTGAATACAGGGTTGATTCAGTCTAGCTCATCACCCTTTTGCTCACCTGTACTCTTAGTGCAAAAGAAAGATGGTTCTTGGCGCATGTGTATTGATTACAGGGCGCTAAACAAGAATACCATCAAGAATCGGTTCCCTATTCCGAGGATCGATGACATATTGGACCGCTTACAGGGCTCAACGGTCTTTAGCCGGATAGACTTGAAAAGCGGGTATCATCAGATACGTATTAGACCCGAGGATGTGCATAAGACAGCATTTCGAACCACTTTTGGGTTATATGAGTTCTTGGTTATGCCCTTTGGTTTAACAAATGCACCTGCCACATTTAACAGAATGATGGACAGGATTTTCTGGCCTCATAGAGCGTTTGTGGGCACATTCTTTGATGATATGATTGTGCATTCACACAATGAGGAGGAGCATAGGAAGCATTTGGCGATTGTGTTTGAAGAACTCCGGAAGCATAGGCTAGTCATTAATGACAAGAAGAGTGAGTTCTTCTTGGAAGAGATGATACATTTCTTGGGACATATTGTGTCTACGCATGGAGTCCGTATGGATCCTTCGAAAGTGGAAGCAATTCTTAATTGGCCAGATTTGAGGACCGTGCATAATGTACGCAGCTTTTTGGGGTTGTGTTCCTATTACAGGCGGTACATACGGTATTTTGCTGAGATTGCTTTGCCCGAATTTCCATCATAATTCTACCTAAGGAATTAAGGTTGGGAAATTATGTGGCTGAAAGAATATCTTTAGATATTTAATAACTAAATTGGTATTTACCCAAAAATTTGATGTTTATCTGAAGGGAATCCTTATTAGAACTAAACCGAATGAATTTGGTTGGACTAGGAGAGGGGGGATGGACAGTAAACCTACTTGTCCATCTCTCAATCTGAATCAAGAAAAAACTTGGTGACCAATTCCAGTTCCTAAATACAAAGAATAGACTACCGTTGAACTAAACTAGTTTTCCTTTGACCGAACTCACCAAGAATCTAGTTGGACAATCAGACAACATGTTGGGTAGATTACCCTGATGAGAGATCAAGGATCCCGCCTTAACAAAGAAGGCAACTCCGTTTAGCTGGGCTGATCAAGAAATTACAGCCTTTAAAAAGCTTAAAGAAAAGCTTTACTTCGGATCCCGTCGTATTGGTATTATCGGATCTCCGAAAGGCTTTTGTTGTCCAGTGTGATGCATGTGGAAACAGCATTGGGGCAATTCTCATGCAGGAAGGACATGTGATAGCCTATGAGAGTCGAATATTGCAGAATGCCGAGAAGCATTTACAGGTTTATGAGAAAGAGATGTTGGCTGTAATTCATGCTCTTTCTACATGGAAACACTATTTGCTTGGGGCTGATTTCACTGTGCAGACAGATCATCAGACCTTGCGATATTTCCTCACGCAAACTAACCTTTCTGAGAAGCATATGCAATGGGCCAATTTTTTGTCTATGTTCCACTTCCAGATTGTGCATGTGGAAGGCAAAAAGAATGTTGTGGCAGATGCTTTGTCATGCAAGCCACAGGTCTCAGCAGTTTCACTTGCTTATCATCATGAGCTTGATGAGATGAAAGAGCAGTATGCCCATGATGAGGAGTTTGGAAGGCTCTATGACCAGATGTCTGAGGGTCAGCGGCATGATCATTATACTCTCAGAGATGGTTTTTTGTTGATGCATGGTAGACTGTGTTACCAGGCAGTTACGACTCTTTGCCCAAAGCTTATCCATGCTTTGCTTTTGTCTTTTTACTCTTTGCTTTTCAATAATAAAATATTACTCAACTTTTGTCAAAGTTATTTAGCTTTTGCTTTTCTAACTTCACGGCCTTGTTTTTTGGCCCTAGAGCTTCTTTTTAGAAAAGCAGCTTTTAGCTTTTTAGTCCGGCTCGCGGTCAACCCAATTTGACTTTTTGCTTTTTCCAGGTTTTTGACCAAAACTAGTGCTTTTTCTTAATCAAACCTTATGGACCTTGTCCCCATGTCTTCTTCCACCTACCTGGTGTCCGGGCATGGGTTTCATCATGAGAAATAGAGCTAGGACGGTCAAATAGTTACATACATCCACTTTCCATCAGCTGAATTTTGCCATTGTTTTGCTTCTTTGGAGTACTGTACCTTGGTTGAACACCATGCTAATCAACACACCAAGATTTAATGGACAACATGCTTAATACAAGAAGTAATTTGTTGAATTGACAAGAGACGCACAATGAGGCGGAATGGCCAGTCCCTCCCTCAAATAAAGTATATTGATCTTGGGAGAATCAAGGGCATTTCTGACCAGATTTCCATACCAACGCATATGAATATAGTATTGCAAACAAACTGGTTGTCGGAGTAGACATACAACTCACACTACCCTCTCAAGTGCCCATGTTCCCTAACATCTGCTCTCTATTGTTCCACCAATAAACAATAGCAACAATCTACAAGAGAGCACATACAACAAGAGAACACTACAGAAGGTATGTGATCTTGTAATCCGGTTCCTCCCTCCTGCTACTTGCTTCCATATTTAAGCATAAAAGCTTACCTATTGCAAGTAGAGTCAATGACAGTGGAAGTCTTCACAAAGTACTTGGAGTGTTGAAATCTTCGATTTGTCATAATTCTTCGCGACAATTGTCTTCAAGAGAATGAAGGGAACCCTGGGAAAGCTTCCCCTATGGTTCAACTTGAGAAAGGAAGGCTGTCAGCAAAAGACCAAAAATTACAGCAAGAAAGAGAGCTGTTTTGCTGAATTTCAGTTTTTGGAAGTGTGTAGGAGAGTGAATAGCACCCGGAAACAGTATTGGAAGCTAGGACAACACCCTAGCAAGCTTGGATATGGAGTTGGGAAGGAGAAAGTGTAGAAAATATAGCCAAAGAGACCTCATAAAGGAGGTGCCTACTTCTATAGGGAGAGGAAACAGTGAGGTGGTGAGTTGTCCACTCTAGTGTCATGTAGATGTTATGTGGTGAAAGGTAGAACGGACACACGACTGGTTATTCCCTTTGAACAAAGGGGATAATGTCTGGGCGGTGAACATAAACACCGAGCTGGTCATAATTTATAAGGGAGTTTTGGTCGCCCAAAACTTAATGAAGTGTATACACACTTACTTATAAATTAGTGCTAATTCCTAAGGCTAGGTTTATGACCAATACTTACCACCTGTCACATGCCACATAACCATGTCAGCAGACAATTTCACACGCACGGTTCACAGGCGAGCGTCACCTTACCCAGAACTACACATTGGTTAAGCAAGCATGAAAACAACATGCAATTTCAATTACAAGCAAGCACATAAAGATGCTATGCAATGCAACATTGGTATAAACAATCTCCGTTCATGAGACTACCAAAATAGACGTGCTTCAGGCAAGTACACGAGGTACCATACCCAATGGAACACCAATCCACCAAGCATTTCCAGGCATGTACACAGAGGCACAAGTCCCAACGGAAAGCCAATTCCACAGTATCACATGAGTGGCATCAATCCCTGGCATATACAACTGCCATGGACACCAGTCCAATGTACATACATGATGAGAAAGCACGAGTGGACCAATTGGGTGACCAAATGGTGACATCCCCCCCTCCCCCCCCCCCGGCTTCTACGCAGTTATCCGCAACTGAAAAGCATCCAAATATGTATGAAGCACATGCAGACAATCTCTGAATAACTCTTCATCTACCCATTTAGTATCAATGGGAAGATAGTTCTTAAACTTCACAAGGTAACGCTTGACAACTTTGCCTGCAGCAATCATGCGTTCCCTGTGATACACAATCTTCTCTGGCTGCAAGATCTCCTTAAGCTCATCCACTTCTAGTGGATCCTCAATGACCGTTTCACTGGGCTCCGGCCCTACATACTTGCGAAGGAGACAAACATGAAAAGTATTGTGTATGTGCCAATGACTAGGCAATGCCAATCTGAAAGCCACATCATTGATCTTCTCGATCACTCGAAAAGGCCCATAGTACCTGGTTGCAAGCTTAGGATATGCACCCTCTTTGCCAGGCCTCTTTGCAAGTCTTGCTTTCTAAAATTTCAACAATACCCAATCATTCTCTTTAACATCCAATTGCCTTCTATGCTTGTCGATAGCCTTTTTATGCTTGTCTTGTGACCTTGCAATGGCGGTCCGCACCTGAGCAAAAGCAATATCCAAGTCTCCTACATACTCATCAACTGCAAATATCTCATCATTTGTGCGAAGGATGGGTATTATTGTATGCAAATTCCACAAGTGGTAAGCACTTCTCCCAAGAAGACTTTTGATTTGCCACATAACATTTCAGGAGAACCAACACAGCTGAATTCGCAGCCTCACTTTGTCCATCCGTTTGAGAGTGATAAGCTGATAAGAAGTCCAATTTGATGCCCATTTTATCAAATAAGGACCGCCAACAGAGACTTGTAGTCCTGGGATCTCTATCCCCCACAATGGACTTCGGCATTCCATGAACAATGAACACTTGTGAAACATAAGTTTTAACACTATGCTCAGCTTTGATAGTCTTTTTGACCTGCAAGAAGTGAGCTTGCTTGCTAAACCTGTCCACAATTATCGAAATAGCATCATTACCATGTTGGGTCCGTGGCAAATCCATAATAAAATCCATTGTAATACTTTCCCATCGCTGCGTCGGAATAGGCAATGGCTGAAGCAAACCTAGTGTCTTTTGCCTATCAAACTTCAACTTTTGAGAGGTGATACATGCACGTACATGTGCCTCTATGTCCTTCCGCATACCTGGCCAAAAGAAATACCACTCAATCAGGTGCGTAGTAGGCATTATGTCTTTATGACCAGCATATGGAGGAGCATGGCACTCATCCAAAACCTTTTGCCTCATGTCAGACACAACACATAGGCAATTATCTTTCATAAGATAACCCTCTTTGATCACGTAAGAGGCATGTGCATGACCAACCATCAAATCAGCCCAAATAGTGACAAAATCAGCCTCTGTATGATAAACATCATGCATGGCAGACAAGTCTCCATGAGAGCCAACCGAAATAGCTGCTACATACAGCTTTCATGACAATGCATCTGCCACTACATGCTTCTTTCCTGGGGTGTGTAAAATCTAAAAATTAAACACAGAGAGGAAATTAGCCATCCTCATATGCTTCTCTGACAATCTAGTTTGGGTAAGAAAATACCTCAAACTCTGGTGATCTGTGTTCACAATGAAATCAGCACCAAGAAGGTAATGTTTCCATATGGTAAGTGCATGAATTACAGCCAAGAGCTCTTTCTCATAAATGCCAAAAGAGAGCTTTGCATTTACAATCTACGGCTCTCATAAGCCATGGCATGTCTCTCTTAATTTAGGACAGCTCCTATGCAATTTCCATATGCATCACATTCCAAATTAAAAGGCTTTTGCAAATCCAAAATGATCAACACTCGACCATGAGTAGTTGCATCTTTCAATTTGAGGAATGCATCCCTCTCTACATTAGTCCATTTGAATGTAGCCTTCTTCTTTGTCAAATCATAGAAAGAAGAAGCAATCCATGCAAAGTGCCAAATGAACCTCCGGTAATAAGAGTATAATCCAAGAAAACTACGGATCTCATGTACCGAACTCACTTCGGGCCAATTCCAAATTGCATCAATCTTTGCAGGATCCATCCGCACTCCATCTTTGGACACAATATGCCCAAGATAATGTATCTCTGACAAGAAGAACTCTTATTTGCATTTATGAAGAATTTATGCTTACGGAGTTCTTCAAAAACAATAGCCAAATGAGCTCTATGCTCTTCTTCAGTCTTCCAGAAGACTCTGAGGTCATCAAAGAAGACACCTATAAATTTTTTACTGTACCCACGGCATAAACGATCCATCATTCTACTGAATGTAGCCAGGACATTCGTAAGACCAAAAGACATAACAAGATACTCATAGAGCCCAAATGTTATCCTGAAAGCAGTTTTGTGTACATCATCAGGCATTACATGCACTTGATGATACCCACTCTTGAGATCAATTCGGCTAAAGCATGCCGATCCATCCAACTTGTCAAGGATGTCGTCTATGCATGGAATCAGAAACTGATTCTTGAGGTAAGCTTATTCAAAGCTCTATAATCCACACACATACGAAAGAATCTATCCTTCTTTTGAACCAAGAGGATGGGCGAACAATATGTGGAAGAGCTTGGCTGAACCAAACCCTTCTCAAGAAGCTCGTTTATCTACTTCATAATCTCCTCTTTTTGGGATGCACTTATATGATAGACTGGCCTATTAGGTGGTAAGCTACCCGACACAAGATCAATGCAATGATCTTCCGGATGTATGGGTGGCAACTCATTTGGTAACTCATCAACGAAACAATCATGGTACTCTAGCAAGAATTTCAGCCTTTTATTACTAAGAGTGTTTGCATGCACATTATTTTCCTCAACAAGATCCTGTACAAAAATCAAGTACGCAAAAACACTTTTTTTCATTACTTTCTTAATTTGTACATGAGATACAAGGGGAATGGTATCACCCTCTTCACCAGCATTAATCACATGCTCTCGGCCTTTATGCATGAAGGTGATCATTTGTAAGCCTTGCAGGGATCAATGCGTGCATGCCAAGGCTTTCCAAGCAATACATCACAACCATTCAAAGGCGCCACAAGAAAGTCCTCATGATCCACATAGACTTGAATGTGTATGAGCAACTTGCCAATAATAGGCATAACTTGCACTTCTCTACCAACAGAGGCTGCCCCTGCTTCAATTTAAGGACCCATGTATGTCCTCCACTTCAATACCCAAAGCAGCTGCCATCTATGCAGATATGAAGTTCTCACTTACACAATTATCAAGCATAACAAAGTGGACTAATCCTTAAGCTATCGCCAAGCTTTACATGCAACCCTATCTTTGCTATCACGTGAAGTCTTGCCCTGCACATCCAAACCATATGCACATTGGGCTTTGATACATTTACATTATCACTCTTCTTCTTGTTTAGGCATGCATTTGCAATATGCTCAATGCTACCACAAGTAAAGCATTTCCCCTTGCTCATATATTGCTTATTCTGCTCCGGAGTGAGACCATAGTCTCTCACTTTCAAGACACGCTTCTTGGTAGAGTTATTTTCAGCCTTTGGACCGTTTTTATCTTGGTTTTGGTCCTTTTTAGGTGGTTGTCCATTATTTTACAGGTTTTGGACAGCCCTCTCTTTGCTTTGAAATGAGGGTTTAGCCTTGTTGGATCGACTCAATTTGAGTTCCAATTGCTCGGTGGCAGTGGCGGTTGCGATTAGTTGGTGTAAGATGTGACCAGGATACATTTGTAGTCCCGCTTTGTACACAGGTTGCAATCCCGATTAAAACCTTCTCTTCCTTCCCGCCTCGGTGACACACATAAATGGAGACACCTCCAAAAGCACTTTCCAAAACTTTTGTATATATGCAGTCACTGTTTTCCCCTCATTTTGCTTCACCCAATCCCACTTCATTGTTATCTCATTCAATGCATTGGGAGGCAAGAATTGGGCAAAGAACCTCTCCTTGAACTCTGCCCATGATCTAAGAAGATTCGGTGAGAGCTTCTCCACGAGCCACCAATGGGCAACAGTGCCTTTCATAAATATGCTTACATGCCGGATCATGGAATTCTGAGTGAAATTCTCTTCACTACAAGCAATATTAAACTGGGCAATAAAAGCAAGTGCCTTTGATGCGTCATATTTCCCATGATATGGGTCAAACTTCACACATTTGTCTCCGTCTTTGAAGTCACGAGACTTTGATACATAAGCCTGCATCTCAAAAGGTTTTTCTCCATGTTTGTCCATTGGGACAGCTCCTGTAGCTGGCATCATTTTAGGAGAAAAAAGTGATGCATAAGGCATAGATATATGTGCCCTATAAGCATGAGACATAATTGGCCCCTCAACATGCATTGGTGCATTTTCAGCCATAGTTTCTCCCTACGAGCACACTCCAAGGCATGAGTGGCATGAGAGATACGTGGAATACCTGCACCAACAGAAAACTGCAGCCCATGTTGCATGTGTTGTGCATGCACATTTTCAACATGCAATGGCATTTGACATACATTTTGACCATAGTTGTTTCTCGTACCAGCACGAATCCATTCGTACGGTACTGTATCGTACGAATTTGTACGGTACGAGCCCCCCCCCCCAAACTTGAGAAAAAAATTCCAAATGCTAAAAAAAATATAGAAATCATGCTTAACGAAGATCCCAAATGCCCACAATACTTCGCAACTTTCATGTCCACTCAGTATTCCATATGGGGTTGCTGAGAGACTAAAAAAATCTAGCAAGGTAGACTGGTAATATACACTTGATAAGGATGAGAGAATCTTGCTACATCACTTGGAGATCCCTGGTATAGATAGGCTAGACAATCAGATCCTCAAGTTATGTACGAGGGAGAAGATTTCGACATGGCCATTTTGATCTAGAGAGGAGTCCCGAAACCTATCATCCTAGATGCACAACTCGTATGTGGCTGTCCATAGTGTTCTAAATGTAAAGATAGCTAGTGTTTACGGTGATCGTCTTTCATGATAGAAGTGAAAGACAATCGTATGCTCTGATACCAATGTAACTTGGTTGAACACAATAATAATCAATACACTTAAATACACTAAGATTTAAGGGAAAACATGCTCAATACAAGAAGGAATTTGCTGAATTAACAAGAGACACACAATGAGCCGAAACGGCCGACCCCTCCCTCAAATAAAGTATATTGATCTTGGGAGAATCAAGTACATAGTGTCATGGGCATTTCTGACAAGATTTCAATACCAATGCATATAAACACAGTAATGCAAACAAAGTGGTTGTCGGTGTAGACTTGCAACTCACACTACCCTCTCAAGTGCCCATGTCTCCTACCCCTACCATCTGCTCTCTATTGTTCCACCAACACAAGGTAGCAACAATCTGCAAGAGAGTATGTAGGACAAGAGAACACTACCCAAGGTATATGTTCTTGTAATCCGGTTCCTCCCTCTTGCTACTTGCTTCCATATTTAAACATAAAAGCTTACCTATTGTAAGTAGAGTCGATGACAGCAGAAGTCTTCTCGATGAAAGTGCTTGGAGTGTTGAAATCTTCAATTTATCGCAATTCTTCGTGACAAAATTCTTCAAGAGGATGAAGGGAACCCTGGGAAAGCTTCCCCTATGATTCAACGTGAGAAAGAAAGGCTAAAATTAGAGTTTTCAACATAAAGACTAGAGATTACAACAAGAAAAGAGCTGTTTTGCTGAATTTCAATCAATGGGAGTGTGTAGGAGACTATACAGCACCTAGAAACAATCTCGGAAGCTTGGAAAACATTCTAGCAAGCTTCGATATGGAGCTGAGAAGGAGAGTACAGAAAATACAGCCGAAGAGACCTCATGAAGGAGGCGCCTACTTCTAGAGAGAGAGGAAAGAGTGAGATGGTGACTAGGTGTCAGGTAGGTGCTTTGTGGTGCAAGCTAGAACGGACACATGGTTGGTTGCTCCCTTTGTACAAAAGGAGATAAGGTCTAGGCGGTCGGCATTGGGTTTGTCTACCTCGGGACATCAATGTGCGTGTGAACACCGGGCTAGTCATAATTTATAAGTCAGTTTTGGTCGCCCAAAACTTAATGAAGTGTGTACACACTCGCTTATAAATTAGTGCTAATTCCTAAGGCTAGGTTTATGACCAATACTTACCACCTATCACATGCCACATAACCATGTCAGTAGACAGTTTCACACACACGGTTCACGGGCGGGCATCCCCTTACTCGGAACTACACATTGGTTAAGCATGAAAACAACATGCAATTTCGATTGCAAGCAAAATAGACGTGCTCCAAGCAAGTACACGAGGTACCAGACCCAACGATTGCAAGCAAAATAGACGTGCTCCAAGCAAGTACACGAGGTACCAGACCCAATGGAACACCAATCTACCAAGCATTTCCGAGCATCTACACAGAGGCACAAGTCCCAACGGAAAGCCAATTCCACAGTATCACATAAGTGACATCAATCCCTAGCATATACAACTGCCATGGACACCAGTTCAATGTACATACATCATGAGAAAGCACGGGTGGACCAATTGGTGGCCAAATGGTGGCAAGTACCATTGAAGCATAGTTGCACCCGGTTCGCACACCACCCCCCAAGTTCGATACGTTTCAAAACGAACAGTGCACTGGTGGTTCGATACAGATCTCAAGCGACCGTTTTTTTTCTGCCCGTTTTTTGATTATTTTGTTCATCATTTTTTTGGCCTTTTTTTTTCGCTTGGAGAGCCGTTTGTTGGGCGTTTTTTGGAGCTGTTCATTGCTTAGCTTTTGCTTGCTAGCCTTGGAGGCTTGGTCCTTTGGTTGCCAACTTGCCTTTGCTTGAGCCTTGAGCCTCTCCCTATTATCTATATAATAGGCCCTCCCCCAACCCCATCCTCACAAGTTCTCATTGCTTAATCCTCCCCTCACAAGTACTCATTACTCAAGTCTATCCTCTCCCTTGAGTACCCTCTAGGCTCTCTCCCTCTTCCTCGAGGCTCAAGCCTTCCCCTCAAGGCTCAAGCCTCTCCCTCTTCCTCAACTTTCAAGCCTCTCCCTCTTGAGTGTTTCTCAAGTCTCCCCCTCTTCCTCAAGCCTCTCCCTCCCTCTCCCTTTCCTTCTCCCGGGACCCTTCTCTCCTCTTTCACCATGAGAGAAAAGCATGAAGCCTTTACTTTGCATACCATTACCCATGAGAACAACGAGGGGAAGTCAAGGGCATGGAAGTGGACTTGCAAGTATTGTGGCAAGGCCTACACTAGTACTGCCACTAGGCTTCTTGCACATCTCTCCAAGATGGGAGGGAAAATCGCACATTGCAAGATGATCCCTAAAGACATTTCCGATGGCATTGTGAAGAAGTACTCCTTGCTTGGCAAAGCAAGTGATAGTGGAAGAGCCCCCCCCCCCCCCCCCCCCCCCCCCCATTCGCGTGTCAAGTCGTGGATGCCGGAAAGGCGGGAAAGAAAACCTCGAGCCGAGCGATTTCTTCTATCACCGCATTCGACAAGCCATAATCAAGGTGAGATACAATTTTAAATTTTGAGTTTCAAGCTTGAAAATTTAGCCTTTGTCTTTTACTCAACTTTCAAGTCTTATTTATTTTCCTTTTTCATGCATCCATCATCCTTGTAAGTTGTCCTCGAAAATGTGGTTCAAGTGGTTACAGACAATGCGTCCAATTGCTGCAAGATGGGCCACTTGCTTGAGGAGGAGTTGAAGTCCATAGTATGGACTCCCTGTGCCTCTGACTGCCTTGACTTGCTTATGGAGGACATAGGCAAGTTAGAGTGTGTAAAGACTATGGTGACACAAGCCACTCAAATTGTCACCTTTTTTAGTCAAAAATTCAAGGCCCTTGCTATCTTCCGCCATCACAGCGACTTGGAGATGAAGAAGCCATCCTCGACGCGCTTTGCCTACAGGTGGCTTCTTCTAGAGCGCCTTTATGATGTCGAGCCTAAGCTGCAAGTAGCAGTGGTTTCACCGGAGTGGCAGGAATGGATACAAGGTGAGATACCTTCGCGTGTCAATGAGGTAAGAGCCATTCAATGGCTATGCTTGCGCCAGGTCCGCGCCCTAGTCATTGCGGTTACTCCCTTGTATAGGGTTTTACGCATGACAAACATGGAGGGGGCTACTATGGGACTCCTCGCTCACTTTATGAGAGAGGCCATTGCCAAGATTACCTGCACCACAGTCCTCGATGAGCTTGATACACAGTATATATATGCTAAGAAGGTAAATAAGATTCAAGAATAAGTAATAAACTAAAATAGAATGTTGAATCTAAATACTTGTTCTTTTGTTTTTCTCATATAAGATATTCTTTCTTTATTTTAAAATTCACAATGATTCCCTTGAGGCTACTCCTCCACGCGATGCTATCTTGGCACTTATGGAGAAGAGATGGAGGTGGATGAAGAGGCCTATCCATGGCCTTGCTGCTTTGTTGCATCCCTTGCCTACAAAGCACTCTCATTTTTCACTAATCAAGAGTTGCTTTCAGCCAGAAATGCTTTCTTACCGAAAGCATTACCCCATGATGAGAATGGGCAATTTCAGTTCTTAGAGGAGCTCACAAATCACCAATCTAAGAACCTGTCTAAGAGGAGAGTGCTGAGAGTTTGTACATACCATTCTCCACTCCGCCTTCCCAAACAACCTGGCCAGTCTCGCGGTCCCGTAGAGCAATAGAATGCTCCTCAAACTCCACCTAGAAGCCAGTCTTGCACACCTCATGCACTGACAACAAATGAAAACCAAGTGCGGGGACGTAAAGAACACGAGAGGAATGCTTCCCCCCTCTGCCATCGGGAATGATCTCCATCTGGCCCTCACTGTGAATCGGTATGGTGGAATTGTCGGCAACGAACATGAGACCTGACTGCCGTTTAAGATCTTAAAAGAAGTCACGAGAAGGAGTCATGTGCTTGGAAGCACCACTATCAAGAATCCATTCCTGAGTATCCTTCGTGGTGAAGCCAACTGCCTCCTCGCTCGAAGAAGATGAAGCATCGGTGTCCAACATCTCCAACTTCACAAAGGTTGGAGTCTTTGCAGCTGAAGCTGAAGAATCAGCACTCTTCCCAATCTGCTTGGGACACTTCCTCCAATAGTGGCCTTTCTCGCCACAATCATTACAGGTCGTCTCGGCCTTCAGTTTCTCTCGGTCTGAATCGGGCTTCTTCTCAGAAGACTTCTCCGATGAAGACTTCCCTTTGCCCTTGTTGTTGTTACGGCCGTTCGACCGTTGGCCAGTCAAGGCCTCAGAACCTCCGCCCTGTGGAGGGTTCGTGAATCGCTCTTCCTGGTCCAAGACCATGGGCACAAGCTCCTCCCATGTGATGGTGTTGAGCCTGCCCCACTGGTGATCAAAGAGGAGTAAAATGCTGAGTATTGAGAGAGCAAGTGAGACAACAACGTTATGGCCATATCCTCTAACGATATCTCTTTCCCGGGCTGGAGAACCTCTTGCTGAAGAGCCTGCAACTTGTTGATGTGCTCCCCCATCGTCGAAGACTTTGCAGGATTCATCACCCACATTTGGACTTCGAAGGAGATCCTCTTCATGGGTGATACCCTGTTGTGGAGAGAAGCCAAATGCTGCCAAATCCCTCTAGCCAGCGTCATATGCTTAATGTGATTGATCACCTGTGGTGTGAAATTGAGGAAGATAAAAGAACGGACTCGGCATTAACACGATCCCATAACTGTGCCCATGCCTCCCGTTCCTTCCTTATAGAGGGTAACTCCCCATCTTCCAACTCCGGCCGTGGAACCCCAACAACAATGAAATCAGCCAAGTTATAGGACTCCAAAACAGATTCCAGCATTACCTTCCATATGCCGTAGTTGTTCCCGTCCAACTGTCGGTCCACCGGGAACATGGGGAGTGTCGGGATCTTCACGTGCTTCTCAGCCATCTCAAGCGTTAACAACGTCTTGTGAAGGGAGGGTAGGTGGGAGAAAAGAAGAAGAAGAGGCTGCAAATAGAATGCAAGGTGGCTGTCCAATGGTGATGGCCGCCTTTTACCCGATCTCCAAGTCCCGTACAGCCCAAACAGTCTCCAATCAGCACCTCAATCAGCAAACCCTCGACGTCCCACTGTCTCCAAGCTTCAAGCCACCTGGGGCTCTGATACCATGTCAGAATGCACAACGGAAATGAAGACAACGGCTATAGAGAGCAATACATAGATGAAAGAGAGAGAGAAGCTGTGTAACTCTGGTATATACACCAATAAAATCCCGGAAATATACAAGATGGAGTGTGTGGGCAAGGGGCCATTTTATATGGCCCTTGGCTACTGGTCAGCCAGCCTAGAATCAGTCGAAAGCAACCCACGACCAGTAAACTCTCAGTCGACTAGCAGAAGGGCAGTTGGCTTGCACTGAAATATAGTCGGGCAACACAGACACAATCGGCCAGTTATCTAGCGCAGCCGTCGACAGCCCATACATAGCTCCAAAAAAAAAGGAGAAAAATACGAAAGAGAGGAAAAATGGGAAGACACTAAATACGGGCGGGCACACCCACAACAAAGGCCCTAACATAGTGTACAGACAAGAGATGACTGCTAACAAATACATGTATGACTCATGGAGCCTAACATGATAGTACATGTATTGCTTGTGGAGCTTGACATGGTGTAACTGTGTGGGCTCATGGAGCCTGACATGACATGATTTCTCGGGACCAGCTATCCTGGTGATCTTTTGTATTTATGTTATGGGAAGATTCCAGAAGGATCATGAAGCCCTGGACATTTTACCTGATACAACTGAGCAGATGGGTGTTTCTTTAGTCTAGCTGCACTATGTGTGTGACAGTGTGCATGAGTTTGATTTTATATGTCATGTGCACACACATGTACATGCTAATCTCAGGGCTAATCCTAGAGGCAACATGATAAAGACTCACTAGAAAAACAGATTTCGAGCATAGTATGCTGTTTGGCAAGGAGAGTTGACCAGTAGAGGACATGGGGGCTGTCGGCCAGTTCACAGAAGAAGAAGATCCAGTCGGCTGCAGCATATGTTTATTTTATGTCCAAGAGCTGGCCAACCAGCAGTCGGCCAGACCACATGGTCACTTCAAGGCCTATAAATAGGCATAATTGCTCATCGTTTTGATCATTCAGCCCCTTGTTGGCTGGGTCATAGATTTAGGGCTTTGTTTAGATGATTTACCTTTTCATGGAAGGCAGCCTATGGCTGCAAGATAGATGTACCTTTTTGTACCATATGAAATACTGAATTTCCAGCTCTCTCTCCATCTCTACTCTCTCCCTTCTGTCTGCGTTTTTGCATCAGCATGTTCTAGATGGTGTTTAGGGCTGAAAGAAGGCTCCTATAGCTTCCACATGTTACATTGGTATGAGAGCATCAGGTTCAGCAAAGCTAAACACTAATTCAGTCCCATATGAAGGTGTACAGGTCCAAGGTACAGGAAAGTGCACAAGTACGAGGCCCAAGGCAAGGAACACAAGATAGGCAAGAGCTCCCAGGAGGTTGGTTGGTGGTGTTCCACAAAGCCCAAAAGGGGATGGCAGTCCTATGAGCCAGGAAAGGCTTTCGGGCAACGGTTCCAAGGGAGGACGATCCTCCAAGGGGTGGAGTGAGAGTGCCAGACTCATTTCTCAGGAATGAAGACCAAGACAATGTTCAGAGACAGGGCAGGAACGGAATGGAGACTGGATAGAACAGATGCATAGATCTTCTTCAAAGTTAGAGTGGTTTTGGAGACCGGGCCGGGCATTCAGTGAAAAGATTGCCAAAGTTGGAAGGATGATAGAAGGACTTCGGGTATGGCATGGGATGATGACAATCATCCAAGAAGCAGATTGGAATCCTGTCATCAAGTTCAGCAGAGGGGGATGTCATGTGCACACACATGTACATGCTAATCTCAAGGCTAATCCTGGAGGCAACATGATAAAGACTCACTAGAAACACAGATTTGGAGCATAGCATGCTGTTTAGCAAGGAGAGTTGACCAATAGAGGACATGGGGGCTGTCGGCTAGTTCACAAAAGAAGAAGATCTAGTCGGCTGCAGCATATGTTTATTTTATGTCCAGGAGCTGGAACACCAACAGCAGTCGGCCAGATCACATGGTCACTTCAAGGCCTATAAATAGGCATAATTGCGCATCGTTTTGATCATTCAGCCCCTTGTTGGCTGGGTCATAGATTTAGGGCTTTGTTTAGGTGATTTACCTTTTCATGGAAGGCAGCCTATGGCTGCAAGATAGATGTACCTTTTGGTACCATTTGAAATACTGAATTTCCAGCTATATCTCTATCTCTACTCTCCCTTCTGTCTACGTTTTTGCATCAACATGTTCTAGATGGTGTTTAGGGCTGAAAGAAGGCTCCCAGAGCTTCCGCATGTTACATTATACTTGGGTGACTTGTCTTGTTTGCCTAGACAATGCCTATGATTACTACTTGTGTTGTCCATGGGGCTCGGGACGCCTGGGCTGTCACAAAATTCCTCATAGCTTCTGTTTCTGTACTGTTCATGTGTGGCATGTGGAGCTTGACATGACATACATGTATGGCTAGTGGAGCCTTACATGGTGTGTCTGTGTGGCATATGGAGCCTGGTGTATTGTACAGATTTTATCTTCCTTTGTCTAGCATATTTATGTGTATTTTTAGTTTTCATGATTGATAAGATTTTCCGCGTACAGTTGCCCTTTCCGTTTACATTGGTATCAGAGCTTGGCTTTTTACTCAGTTTGTGCCTAATATGATGCTGGATATGGCTGTAGGGAGTCATTATCCGTGAGAGAAGGTTGGGATTATGAGGTAGCCATTGTCTTATTGTCACGCCTCCAAAGAGATTAATTTTGGTTTAAGCCGCAGTGAGCGTGTGGAAAGACTTCCTGACCCTCTTGTCTCTATAAGGGCACTGTTGCACCCTTGCAGTCTATTCAGTATCATACTTGGGGAGCTCGTAGCAAGCGATTTCGAGGTAGGGAAATTTCTTTTCTTTCTGAAATTTTGGAAGATACAGTATGGCCAGCCAGTCATTTCATTCTCCGGAGGACTCTATTATTCATACTCGCCGCATGCGGGAAGAGGATAGAGACAGGGATCATGCTGGGGCTTTGGTAGATAATGATCCACCATTGTCTCTGCTAGGGTTGAAGATCAGCAGGATATTGATGCCTTGATGAATGAGCTTGAAGAGCTCCATGCTTTGCAAAGAGACCCTGATGTACAGAGGGTCATCGAATCAAAGTCTCATGTCAAGGCTGATGTGGTCACTTTTGATGCAATTGTCCAACAAATGGGAATTGACAAACCTTGAGAGTTGGCTGTTTCTTATTTGAAAAGCCGTGGTGATGTTTCGGATGCTTAGGGCAAGTGGGTCTTCACATGGCAGCCTCACAGGCTATCCCGTGAAGGGAATTCCGATCATGTTGTAAGAGGGCATGCAACCCGCACCACTGTTGTGAGGGCATGTAGCTTGCACCAATGATGTGAGAGGGTATGCAACCCGAATAAGTGATGTAAGTGGGCATGCAGCCCGAGCAAGTGTTTTGAGGGGGCTTGCAGCCCATGCAACAGATATGAGGGGCATGCAGCCCGAGGAGATGATGTACATCGACACGCAGCTCAAGGGGACGATGAGGGATTTTCTGCCCATTTGAGAGATGAAGAAGATCTCTATCTCCACCTTCTAGGTATGTTCCTGCTCCTAAAGTTCCATCCAGAGTGGAGGATGTTGCATGGGAAATCAGCCCTAGGCTTGGGGACCGTCGCCATCGTAGACATGACGAAGAGGATGATGTTTTAGAGCATCGGGATGCTCGTCCTAGCAAGAAGGCCAAAGAGTTCAAGTTAGGAGACAAGGATATCAAATTTAAGAGCTATAATGGAAAGCTGGATACCACCAAGGCACTTGCTTTCATAAGGCAATTTGAAATAGCCTTTTGGACTAAGGAATTTATCGAGAAATCTATGCTTAGGTGTGTGGGTATGCATCTTAAAGAGACTACAAGTGATATGTTTCAAAGTTTTGGCAGATTCTTCTCAAAGTCACATCGTTCATGACGATTAGAGAGGACGAGAAGAAAAGAAAGTTTGAGTCAGGGCTGCAAAGAATCATTCGGAAGAGCCTTGCAGTGTATCCCCACAACACTCTACAGGAGCCCATATACTCGGCCACTATTTCTAAGGAGTTGCATGGTAAGGCAGCGTCAAAAAGACAAGAATTAAGTTCATACAAGAGAAAATTCAGATATGGAAATGAGTAGAAAAAGGGTGGACAACCACCTAAATTTATGCTTACTGAGTCCAAGGATGCAAAAGGGGGCTCGGAAAAGAACCCGGGGGGTAAAAAGGATGACCCTAAGCTGTCCAGACATCATATTTTTTATTGCATGAGAGAGGGAAAGTGCTTCACATGCGGGAGCAAGGATCACATGAAATCTCAATGTCCCCAGAATCTCAAAAAGAATAATGTGCAGGATGCAAAACCTGTGAATGTTATACCCGATGTGCAGGGCAACGCTGCACATGAACCAAAGAGCGGGATCTTATGCAAAGCTTGGGGCAAGTTAAAGGACCAAACAGCTTTATTCCTTTTTGATAATGCCTCAACAGATAACTTTATATCTATACATATGGCTACTGCTCTTGGGTTAAAGCCCGAGGAATTGGGCATGGACTTCCATGCAAATGTTGCCTTTGAGGGCAAGGAAGTCAAGGTCACTCTCATCATTGGGAAGCTTCGCATACAAATACAGGGATATTTGGATCATGAAGACTTCCTCGTGGCACCACTTACGGGATGTGATGTGATTCTTGGGATGCCTTGGCATTATCGTTTGGATCCCAAGGTTTTGCACAGCCTTTAGGTAGAAGAGGGTACCCTCGAAAGAGAGAGCCTGTCTTTACCCCCACCCCTGGACAAGACTCTCTAATATTTGAGAGGAACAATCCCCTTTTCATTGGGTCAGAAAAGAAAGTTATGTTTACTTATAGGGGTAGGGAAGTTTGTATTAATAATAGTAGTTAGGAAACGTGTTTCTTACAGGGAAGGAAACTTGGAAACATTTCTGAAACGTTTCCTTATAGAAAACACATTTTTTCAAGCAAATTTTTTGACATTTGTTTTTGCCCCAAATCGAACGTCGAAATCTGTGCAACTCTTTTGATGAAGTTTTTTATGTAGTGTCAAGTATGGGTTTCTTTTGTGGCATGGAATGATGGTTGATTGGATCATGGATCATGGACAATGGACCATGGTCTATGAATCATGATCATCTGACATTGATGATGGATGATTATATGGTTTTTGTTATTTGTGATTCAAAGACTATAGGCTTCAAATTGATGTTTCCATGTATTCTATGCATTTAGTGTTCTTTTTACATATTTTATACAGTATATATTTGAAATTTTGTACGAATAAAAATCTGTGGGTAGGAAACTTTGGGATGATTTTTCGAAACCCGTTTGAAACGCGTTTAAAACTTTTAGGAAACCCGCTTCGAACAACCCCCTAACTACTATGGTATTTTTGTGGCACGGAATGATGGATGATTGGATCATGGATCATGGACAATGGACCATGGTCTATGAATCATGATCATTTGATATTGATGATGGATGATTATTTGGTTTTTGTTATTTGTGATTCAAAGACTGTAGGCTTCAAATTAATGTTTCCATGTATTCTATGCATTTAGTGTTATTTTTACATATCTTATACAGTATATATTTGAAATTTTGTACATGCAAAAATCTGTAGGTAGAAAACTTTCGGATGATTTTTGGAAACCTGTTTGAAACGCATTTGAAACTTTTAGGAAACCCGCTTAAAACAAGCCCCTAACTACTATGGTATTATTGATGTGGGTACTACTGGGAGTACCATACCCGTTGTAAGCCACATATCTATTTCCAAATAAGATTGATTTCTTAAGTGAATATGCTAATTGTTTTGCTGATTCTCTACCAGGACAATTTCTCCTAGAGAGGCCAGATGATCATTGTATTGACATAATCCCTGGGAGCTCTCATCCTAACCGATCTCCTTATAGGGTGAGTGCTACCCAACAAGAGGAAATCATGACTCAAGTGAATGATTTGCTTGAGAAGGGGTTGATAAGACCAAGTTCTTCGCCTTATTGTTCCCTAGTTTTACTTGTGCAAAAAAAGGATGAACATACAGAATGTGTGTTGATTACACGGGAGCTACTTGTTTCAGTCCTATTGATCTTAAGAATCAGATTCGAGTGGTACCTCAAGATGTGCACAAAATGGCTTTTCGAACATAATTTGAACTATATGAGTATTTGGTTGTGCCATTTAGACTTACAAATGCTTCCGCTACTTTCAATAGAATGATGGACAGAATTTTTAGACCTCACCGTAAGTTCACAAGAACTTTCTTTGATGATATTATTATCTTTTCAAAGAATGAGACTGAGCACAAAGAGCACCTTGCCATTATTTTTGAAGAGCTAAAGAAACACAAGCTTTTCATCAATGGAAAGAAGAGTGAATTCTTCTTGTTAGAGATTCACTATTTGGGACATATTGTCTCCAAAGATGGAGTATGCATGGATCCCGCAAAGATTCAAGGTATCAAGGATTGGCTTGAACTTCAGAATGTTCATCAAGTTAAGAGCTTTATTGGTTTATGCTCTTACTATCGTCGATTTATTTGACACTTTACTTTCTTGGCTTCTCCGTTGCATGATTTGACAAAAAAGAAAGTTGCATTCTGTTGGTCAGATCAAGAAAAGACAGCTTTTCAAAAGTTGAAGGATGCCATCATCTCAGGGCTTGTTCTTATTATTCCAAATTTGCATAGACCTTTTGTGGTCGAGTGTGATGCATGTGGAGATTGTTTAGGGGCTGAAGAGGGGCATGCAGTGGCTTTTGAAAGCCACCGCGTACCACATGCAGAATTGTATTTGCAGATCTATGAGAAAGAGTTGTTGGCCGTTCTTCATGCCCTTCAAACATGTAAGCATTATCTTTTGGGACTGAATTTTCCAAAGGCTGGCTAAGGAACATGGGAGGATAAAAGCTAGGGAAACAAGGACGCATAACAATGCTCTTGCCCACACTTTGCCCATAGCCGCTTTGTGTTCTCTGCAGCTTGCTCGACAAGGCGCTTCTCCTTGTTGAGCAATGTGGTGCGCAGAGACTCCGATGATGGGGGGGTGTAGTTTGGACCATACTCCCCAATCCTCTTCACCATAGCCCTGAAGTACTCAGATCTGATTACAAAAAGAAACAAGTGAACTTTCAAGAATGAAACTTAGAAAAATCATGTCAAGAGGGAAGAGTCAAGGCTTACCTAGCAGTATGGAAAGCAATATGGTCATGGAAGAAGAAACGAGCCACAGCTGTATCAACCTCTTCCTTCTTCTTAGGATCCTAACTTCCCTCAAGTGTACTCTGTCGCCGCGCGAGTGTGGGCATCGCAAAGGAACCTACACCATGTGGTCGTGGTGTAGATGTGGTAGATGCACCCCTTGACCTTGAAACAAACCTCTCAGGTGGTGTCACAAATGCTACACGATCCACAGCCACATGTGCCGGCCTTGCAGCCCTCAAAGCCTCATGCCTGGCAATGCGCTCAAGAAGCTCCCTTCTCTTCTCCGATGTGATTCCCATGCAAAATTGAACCTCATGCCCGGACTCATGCATAAGGTGGGCTCTCACTTTGTCTGACCCACTTGTCCGCCTATAGGAGCAAAGCTTGCAAGACCACGGGTGTGAACCTCCTCCACTTCCACGGCGGTTGGCATTAACCTCTTCCCACCATGACCAACCATCGGTTCTTCTAGCACCACGACATGCGGAACCAAAGGTTGCTTGTGAAGAAGATGCCATGAGAGAGGGTGAAAGTTGAGAGAGAGAGAGAGAGAGAGAGAGAGAGCTCTTAAGGCTTAAGGCTAAAAAAATAAGAGGCTAGATGTTGGCATTATCATCTCCAGATTGGGCATATATGTGCATATTTCATGCTGTATCTGGCCAGATTTATGAGGCCATGCATTCATCTTATTTTAGATGTTTTTTTGCTATTTTTGTCTATTTTTAGACATTATTTTAGTATTTTTTGCATAGTCAGCCAGCCCACTGTTTTTATACTGGCCAACCAGCTCTTGTCCAACCTATACATAGGTGGCTTGGGTTTGCATCATTAGCACTTCATTATTCAGCCATTGTTGTTGGTTGTATGCACCTACGAGCAGCCCTCGTGCTCTACTTCAGTAGATAACAAGTTTTCTACTTCAGTTCTTTTGCACATGTGCTTCTTTGCAAGATCTATTTGCTGTTTTTCTGTTTTACAGCAATTCTTTCATGGTATCAGAGCCCAGTGTTACAAAGGGACCTGCGTTTTCTACATCTACTGTTGTAGGCAAAGATCCACCGCATCTACATCTACAAAGGAGCTGCGTTTCCGGATGTGGACCTGCGTTTTCCATTGAGGAGCTGTGTTTTCCACTAAGGACCTGCGTTTTCTGTTGAGGACCTGCGTTTTCCACAGAGGTACTGCATTTTCAGCCTGAGATCTGCGTTTTCAGATCTCAACCCCGTATTTTGGTGCTACAATAGGGTTTTAACCCAGGGAAGTCATTTCTTACCTCTCCTTTTGGTTTCCCACCCTCCCATCCCTTCTTCTCCTTCCTTTCTCTTTGCTGCACTCAGCTTTCGAGGAGTTTGCTAATTTTCTGATGAGTTTTGTTGAAGAGGAGGATTATGCTGCGTTATCGGAGATATGGCTTCTAGTCATAGTCATTCTTCTCACTCGGGGATTCTCTTTTCTTCTCCCCGATCCCAAGCCCCAAATTCACAGGGTTTTTCTTCCCAGCTTCCTGTTTCTCTACCTTATTCCCAGATTCCTGTTTCTTTCCCTTCCATATTCCCCGCCACCACCACTTCTCTTGTTTCTCCCCTCCCACAAACCCTCATCCCCACCCCCTCAACTGAGTGATTCCATGAAGCTGACTGCTACCACCTACCATACTTGGTCGTTTTATATGCAATTGCTTCTTGAAGGAGCAGGTTTGTGGCCCTCTGTCACCACTCCTCACTCGGTGGATCCCGCGTTTCGTGGAGTTCTGGATGCACGGGCCCATCTCATCATCATCCATTGTATGACACCATCTATCCAGGCACAATTTATATCTTCCCGAAGTGATGGCAATCAGATGTGGAATGAGATTCAGAGGAGGTTCGAGAGAGTATCTTCCGTGAAGATTTCTAAGTTGGAGGCGGATCTTGAGAAGATTAACATCGGTGACTCAGATAATATCATTGATAAGATTGGGAAATTCACAAGGATCAAGAGGCAGCTTGAGGAGTATGCGAGCTCAATCAACAATCCGATCCATAAACTGCTTGGTAAGCTACCATCATCCTTTGACTCTTTCAAAGATCACATCTACTTCCGTGAGCCTCTCCCCCCTTTTGAGGAAGTCGTGAGTTATCTCCACGACAAGTGCATGCTTCGCAGAAAAGGCAAGTCAGAGTCTGCTTTAGTTGCCTCTAACAAGGACAAGGACAAAGGCAAAGGCGGAAAAGGGAACTCCAACAACAACGAGCAGAAAGTCACCACAAAGTCATCTTCTGACGACGACGATTCTGACAGCAACAAGGGTTCCAGGATGAAGGAATCTTGTGAGTTTTGTGGCCGACTTGGTCATTCTGAGGCCAAATGTTTTGCCAGACAAGCTGCTTCCCGCAAAGCTAAAGCCAAAGCTAAAGCAAAACAGGAGTCCTCCTCTGATGGCTCAAACACTTCACCCACGGCAGATGGTTCAGAGACTTCGCCAACGACAGAGGAGGGTACGAAGTCTCATGCTAAGATGGCTTTTCTTGCTGTCTATGATCCCCCTGTTCTTTCATCTTCACAAGAGCAGGATGAGTCCATCCTGGTGGTCACGGAGGAGACTTCTGATTCATAAGTCAATGTCCTATCCGCAACACAGGATTATTTGCAGGAGTTTCTGATAGAGACCTTATCAGTTCCTCTAATTCCTTTGGAAGGGTATCTCCCTTCCCTTGTGTTGTTTCATGCTGATGCTATTATTGCAGATTTTCTCTCGTCTCTTTCAAAGGAGGATAGTGATTCTTCTACTGGGCAGGTGGATGATTTTGCCGAGATATCCTCACATATTCTCGAGCTTCCTACTTTGGCAGTTGCTTCTCCTTCTTATGTTTCAGAGGAGGCATCTTCCACTATCTTGGAGCCTGTCTCTACTACTTGTTGCATGTGAAGAGGAGGTACCATTTATGGTTCCGTCTCCTGAGGGCTTCTCTCTTCAGATTGATCCTATTGTTTCGTCTTCGATATCTTCTCGATCTTCTCGTGGCTTCTTTCGAAGACCTTCTCGGTATTCAGATGTACCATATCTTCGCAAGCTTTGTGCCTTTTATGAGGAGGTTGTTTCTTCACACTCTTTGGAGGTCTTTCTTCAGTGTGCTGGAGTTGGTCCGCCCATCTGGCGCTAAAGAGGAGGTGTTGGCATTATCATCTCCAGATTGGGCATATATGTGCATATTTCATGCTGTATCTGGCCAGATTTATGAGGCCATGCATTCATCTTATTTTAGATATTTTTTTGCTATTTTTGTCTATTTTTTAGACATTATTTTCGTATTTTTTGCATAGTCGGCCAGCCCACTGTTTTTATACTAGCCGACCAGCTCTTGTCCAACCTATAAATAGGTGGCTTGGGTTTGCATCATCAGCACTTCATTATTCAACCATTGCAGTTGGTTGTATGCACCTACGGGCAGCCCTCATGCTCTACTTCAGCAAATAACAAGTTTTCTACTTCAATTCTTTTGCACATGTGCTTCTTTGCAAGATCTATTTGCTGTTTTTCTGTTTTACCGCCATTCTTTCACTAGAGCCTAGAGAAAGCTTGCGGGTTGAAACGAGAGAGAGAGAGAAAGAGAAAGAAAGAAAGAAAGAAAGATTTTATAAACGTCTTCCAAAAGACCGAACTCGGCCTATGAGACAAATCGGAGTACATGTATGGGGTATCCTCTGTCATCCCAACAAAATGAAAAAGTACTGAATAAAAAAGCTGAATCTGGGTGTGCAGGGGATGGAGCTCTATTACTAGGAGAATGCAAAGCTATATGCATGGAGTATACAATCATGATATGCAACCTAGCTAGCTCCATCCTGTACCATACTGGGGGTATAAAATGGTATACATCAGTGAAGGGGGTGTCCACAGCTCCCTGAAGAACATGCCTGGGTGTGCTCTGAAGCGAGCCAGTCGCTCCGCACCCTCTCTGTGAAACTGAGCTCTGATCTCTGTCATCTCTCTCTGGTATAGGCGTGGTGTCCGAAAGCCAGGTGTCCTCTGTCTCCTGCGGGCTCTAAGTGTCTCTGCTCTCTGGAGAGTAATTCCCTGCCGTGTAGGGGCTGGGAGGGGTATGGATCTCTGAAAAAATGTAGTAATCTGTGTCTGTCGCCCCCCCTCTGGAGCTGTCTGAGCCTGTAATAATGTCTCTCTGTGGCGCTGTATGTCTAGAATGTATCTCCCCAGTATGCGCTGGTCTGCTGCCTCAAAGATCTAGCGTAGGGAATGTGGCTCTCTGAATAAAATGGGATATCTCTCTCTGATGGCTGTAGCCTCTCAAGACACACTCTCCCTCACACACTCTCTCTCAAGCTTCACACACACACACACACACACCCATCCTCACACTCAAGTTCTCCCTCAACTTTCAAGGCTCAAGCCTCACTCTCTCTCTCTCTCTCTCTCTCTCTCTCTCTCTCTCTCAAGCTATCAAGTGACAAGGAGGCATCCTTCATCCATGGCATCCTCCTCGTGGCAGTGGCTCTTCAAGTTCCAACTACCCGTAGAAGGACGACGGGATGGACATGGTGGGATGAGGTCAATCACACCCCATCCCCTCATGGAGGTGGTGCACAGCCATGGACATGCAAGCTTTGCCCGTATAGGCGAGTGGGTGGTACTGACAAAGTAATTTTTAAGTGCCGTTCCTACCCCCGTCCCCGTTCCCTACATATGGCCATCCCCCGTCCCTTGTGACTATGGAGTGCAGACATGCTTGCAGCAGAGTGGGCAAGTGGCATTGAGCTCATGGGCCCGGAATGTGTGGTGGGTTTGCAAATGGCGAGGCTGCAAATAGGGCAACTGGAGCTATTATTGAGGGCATGTATCCACACATGACTATGTCATATTGTATGGCACATTGTTTGAACAATCTTTTAAAGGATATTGGAAAGATGTCATGGATTGAGCCAATCATTCAAGAGGCCAATCAAATGGTCACATTTGTCTTGAACCACCAGTTCCTCCGCCACGAGTTCTCCAAGAAATCAAGGCTCTCACTTCTCAAATACTCAAACACCCGATTTGCCTTCGACTTCTTGATGCTGGCCCGCTTGAGGGAGTGCAATGGTGCATTGAGGCAGCTCTTCATCAGCGACGAGTTCACCACTTCTACATTGGCTTCGACAGCCATAGGCATATTATGCAGGGAGCATGCAGAGAGCACTTCCTTTTGGGAGAATGTGAAACGCATTGATGCTATGGTGAGGCCTATTGTCCACTTGTTGAGGCTTGTAGATGCTATGCAACCATGCATCGGGAAGGTGTATGAGGCAATGGATAGAATGATAGAGAAGTTGCAAGAGTTAGAGCCTGATGAGGACAGATACGAGGAGATTCGTTCCTTCTGTGTGACGAGGTGAAACTCCTATGCCTCTCCTATGCATGCAGCTGCATATATGGTGGACCCTGAGTTTCAAGGTAATGGACAGGAGAGTGACAGAGAGGTCAGTGATGGTTGGAGGCGTATCTTGGATCGTCTAGTGCCAGATGGAGGCATTAGGCACAAAATCAGAGACCAGCTTGCTGCATACAGGTTCTTTCGTGGTGCTTTTGGTTGTGCGGATGCACAGGAGGATAGGTTGAAGGTTGGGGCTGCTTTGTGGTGGGAAGACTATGGTTCAAATGGGCCTGAGCTGCATACTTGGCTATTTGCATTCTCAGCCAAGCTGTAAGCTCCTCTTGTTTGGAGTAGCTTTGGAGTTCTTACAGCCATATTGCATCAAAGAAGAGGAACCGCCTTGGTGTAGAAAAGCCCAATGATCTTGTCTTTGTAAGCGCAAACTTGCGAATGCTTTGCAAGGGTGCGACTGCAAAGGCAGATCCCTTTACTCAATGGGAGATGGAGCAAGAGAAGGGAAATGAGCACATGGAGACACAACAGAGCCCAGAGGACGATGCCACTACCTTTCAGACTGGTCATGTAGGCAGCCATGATCATGACGCCAGTACTTCTCATGCTCCAGCCTCCTATTGAGCATTGCAGGCTCTATGATTTATCATTTAGCTATGTTTCGTTGTTTTTACTTTTGAGTCTTGACTCAACACTTTATGTGCATTGTAGACACTAGTCTTTTGTTATTTGATGGTGATCATCATTCCATGATTATATATTGGTTTGAACTTTGTCAGTGTACTTAAGTCTTATTAGCACCTGTTCGGTGTTTGCGCCATGTATTGTACATTTAAAGTGATGCCTTGAATGTTCAAAGTGTAAAAACATAAATGTTATTTTATTTAGTGTGCTTTGTAGTCAATAAATTGCATATTCCATATGTCGTCCCCGTCCCCCCGTCCCCATTCCCTACCTTTTGCCGTTCCCCGTCCCCGTCTTCTTCAAGCTTGTCAAGAATATCATCGATTCTAGGAATCAGAAACCTGTTCTTGATGGTAATCTTTTTAAGGGTCTTGTAATCAACACACATTTTGTTTGTCCCATCCTTTTTCTGCACAAGCAAAACTGGAGAACAATAAGGTGAAGAACTTGGCCTTATCAACCCCTTCTCAAGCAAATCATTCACTTCAGTCATGATTTCCTCACCCTATAAGAAGGTCGATTAGGAGGAGAGCTACTAGGGATTATGTCAATACAATGATCCTCTCGCCTCTCTGGGAGTAAATGTCCAAGTAGGGAGTCAGCAAAACAATCAACATAATGACTTAAGAAATCAATCTTATCTTGATCTACGGGACTTACAACATCATGCTCAACATTATTACGTACAAAGACCGAGTAAGAACAAGTTGATTTCTTTATTGCCTTGGAAATAGAAATGTGGCTTACAACGGGTATGGTACTCCCAGTAGTACCCGCATCAACACAAACTTCTCTACCCCTATGAGTAAACATTACTTTCTTCTCTTTGTGCAAAATTGGGATCCAAACAATAATCCCATGGCATCCTAAGTATCACATCACATCCCGTAAGCGATGCTGCCAAGAAGTCTTCATGATCCAGATCTCCCTGAATCTGTATGCGAAGCTTCTCGATGATGGGAGTGGCTTTGACTTCCTTGCCCTCAAAGGCGGCATCTGCATGAAAGTCCATGCCCAATCCTCGGGCTTTAGCCCAAGAGCAACAGCCATCTGAATGGATCCAAAGTTAACTGTAGAGGCATTATCAAAAAGAAATAAAGTTGTTTGATCCTTTAACTTGCCCCAAGCTTTGCATAAAATTCTACTCTTCGGCTCATGTACAATATTACCCTGAACATCGGGTATAACATTCACACTCGGCTTTGCATCCTGCACATTATTCCTTTTGGCATTCTAGGGGCATTTAGATTTCATGTGATCCTTGCTCCAACATAAGAACCACTTCCCCTCTCTCATGCAATCAAAAAATGTGCTGTCTGGACAGCTTAGGATCATCCTTTTTACCCCCCGGCTTCTTTTTAGAGCCCCCTTATACATCCTTGGACACATTGGGCATAAACTTAGGTGGCTGTCCACTCTTTTTCAGCTCATTTCCAGCTCCAAATTTTGCCTTGTATGAGCTGAATTCTTCTCTTTTTGAATCTGCCAAAACTTTGAGACATATGAGGAAACAGACTCGCCTTCGTCCTGTGTCTGTGCCAATCCCATTCCTTTCGTACATCCTTTTCGAAGTAAGGAGGAAGGAACTGATCATAGAATTGCTCTTTGAAAGTACCCCATGTACGAGCAGCTGTTCTATCCAAGAGCTTTGCCATCCACCAATCACTCGCAGTCTCTTTAAGATGCATACCCACATGCCTAAGCATAGATTTCTCTGTGAAGCCCTCAGTGCAAAAGGCTATTTCGAATTGCCTTATGAATGCAAGTGCCTTGGTGGTATCCAGATTTCCATTATGGCTCTCGAATTTGATGTCCTTGTCCCCCGACTTGAACTCTTTGGCCTTTTTGCTATGTCGAGCATCCCAACACTCTAGAACATCGTCCTCTTCGTCATGTCTACGATGGCAGTGGTGCCCCAAGTCTAGGGCTGATTTCCCATGCAACACCCTCCACTCGGGATGGAACTCTGGGAGCAAAACACACCTAGAAGGTGGAGATATCACCGACAATGCATGAAGATCTTCTGAATCTCTCATATAGGCTAAAAACCCCTCATCATCCGCTCGGGATGCATGTCAATGTACATCATCCCCTCGGGCTCCATGCCCTCTCACATCACTGGTTCGGGCTGCATGCCTTCTCACAACATCATCAGAATTCTCTTCATGAGATTGCCTACGAGGTTGCCGTGTGTGAAGACCCACTTGCCCTCATCATCGGAAACAACATCACCACAGCTTTTCAAATAAGCAACAGCCAACTCTCGAGGTTTGTCAATTCCCATCTGTTGCACAATTGCATCAAAAGTGACCACATCAGCCTTAACCTGAGACTTTGATTCAATAACCCTATATACAATCGGGTCCCTTTGCAAGGCACAGAGCTCTTCAAGCTCATTCATCAAAGCATCAAGAACTTTTTGATCCTCAACCCTAGCAAATAACGCCGGATCGTTATCTGTCAAAGCCCCAACTTGGTCCTTGTCTCTATCCTCTTCCCACATGCGGCAAATACGGGTGATAGAGTCCTCCATGGAATGATCAGACTGCTTAGCCATGCTGTATTTACCAGATTTTCAAATAAGAGAAGAATTTCCATGCCCCAAAATCGCTCTCTACCAACTTTCCAAGTATGATACTGAATAGACTACAAGGGTGCAACAATGCCCCTACACAAATAGGAGGGCCACGAAGTCTTTCCACACGCTCAGTGCCACTTAAACCAAAAGTAACCTCTTTCGAGGCGCGACAGTAAAACTAGGGCTACCTCAAAATCCCAACCTTCTCTCACTGATAATGACTCCTTCCAACCATATGCAGCATCATATATGACACAAGCTTTGTAGAAAGCCAAGCTCTGATACCAATGTAACAGAAGGGCAACTGTAACACGGAAATCCTATCAATCATGAAAACTGGTTTAACACATAAGCATGCCAGATAAGAAAAAGATAACAAATCTACACAATACACAACACTAGGGCCCAAAAGATATGAAAACAAAACAAATCATATGCTGAATTTGATGTAACTCCTCGGCACAAGAGAGCATTCCCGGCATAAAGCACATGTAGGACAACCATAGACAGCCCATAGCACTCCCACATCAGCCCTGCATCTTCATCTTCCTCCTATATGGCTCACAGAGCGAGTCAACCGGCCTTGAAGGGCTATTTGCAACAGTCAACCAGCTCTCAGAAGCCACAAGAGGAGTCGACCAGCAGCAGTTCACATTCCAAAAGGTCTCCGATCAGTAGGGAATCCCTTTCACACAAATCTCTGCTCTTTCCAATGCCTTGACCAGTAGCTTTTTAGGGATGTAAACAGCCGGCCAGCAATAGAGAAGCTTCCAGAAGAAGTCAACCAGCTTCCCCCATACACCTGGTTGGTTTCTATCGCGATAGACGGCGGTAGAAGGGTTTAAAACCGGTCGACCAGCTCTCCTATGCACCCAGAAAGCATGCGCATGAGCCAAAACTGGAGTTTCTTCAATAATAGAGCTCCTCTACCAAAAATAACCCAATCATGTGCTTTTTTGGTCCAGAAGTAGGCGCCTACTATCAGTTGGCTCAAAACAAGTCCGGTGCACGCCTTTTGGCTACCACGTGTATTAAAATAGTCCTGCCCAATGTGAGTATCTTATAAGTTGTCCGGTCACTTATAAGTGAGTGTCGACCTGTATGTGAAATCATAAAGTTGTAAATTGAGTTTTTTGGAACACTTACCACCTGCAAAACACATGTAGACCACCTGTCAGTCCCAAACATGTGTGCACATACATGTCCACAAGGTGCCCAGGCGTTCCTGGCTCCATGGACAACACAGGTAGTAATCTCAAGCATTGTCCAAGCAAACAACACAAGTCATTCAAATATAAAATCAAAGTCATGCACACACATGAGTGCAGCTAGACTGGAAAAAACACCCATATGCTCAGTTGTATCAGGCAAAATGTCCAGGGCTTCATGATCCTTCCGGAATCTTCCCAGAACATAAATAAAGAAGATCACCACGATAGCTAGTCCCGAGAAATCATATCATGTCAAGCTCCATGGGCCATGCATCTACACCATGTTAGGCCCCACAAGCCATACATGTACTATCATGTCAGGCTCCATGAGCCATACATGTATTGACAGGTCAGCCTCCATATGCCATACAGGCACACCATGTCAGGCTCCACAAGCCATACATGTATATCATGTCAGGCTCCATATGCCACACATGAAGAGTAGAAAACATAAGCAATGAGGAATTTTGTGACAATGGGCATCTTCCCTTCTCTTCATTGGAGCTTCTTGTGGAAGGCTTGCCTCGACTACCTCAATTGTGTGGCATCTGCTCAACTTGTCTTCAAGGCAAGCAACATCAGGATTCATTTCCACAGGAGGCCTCTTTTACGGCTTCGACCACTCTTCAATTTGTCCATATGGATTTGAGTGGACATATGACTACGATCACAGCTGGAGGAGCTAGATATTTGTTCTTATCGGTGGATGATTTTTCCAGGAAGGTCTGGGTCTTTTTCCTGTCCCAGAAATCTCAGACATTTAAAAAGTTCAAAGAATGGGTTGCTATGGTGGATGCCGACACTAGACTCAAAGTCGTCAAAGTGCGCTCTGACAATGGTGGTGAGTTTACTTCTCGAGCATTCACTAATTTTTGTACTTCTCACGGCATACAGAGACTGTTTTCTACTCCCCACACTCCTCAACAGAACGGGGTAGTAGAACGGAAGACCAAGGCCATGGTTGAGATGGCTCGATCTCTTCTTTCTCATTCTCAGCTTCCTCAAAAGTTTTGGGCTGACGCAGTTAACACTACTGTGTACATCATCAACCATTCCCTCACAAAGGCAATCGATGGGAAGACTCCAGATGAGGCACTTCTCCAACCATTTCATCAGTCTGGGATTGCTCCATCCGGATTGAGGAGATATGCTAGACTATAACCTTAGAGTGTTAGCATGCTTACATTTAAATTTTGCATTGTTGACTTTCTTGATGAATCATGCGGAGCCTTCTACACTAGAGGAGGCCTTACAAATTCCTTAGTGTCGGCTTGCGATGGAGGCAGAAATGGATGCCATTAACAAAAATCACACATGGAAACTTGTTCCCTGCCCTTCTCATAGGAAGGTTATTGGCATCAAATGGACTTATAAAGTGTTCACTCGACAAATATAAAGCCTGCTTGGTGGCTAGGGGCTATGCCTAGAAGGAAGGCAAGGACTGCTCACTTCTCTTGGTCCATCTTTTAGATGGATGTCAAGTCCACATCTCTCAACGGGGACCTTCAGGAGGAAATATATGTTGAACAAACCCCTGGCTTCATCCGCAATGGTTTCAAGGACCATGTTTATCTTATGCGGAAAGCTCTTTATGGCCTTAAACAAGATCCCAGGGCATGGTACCAAAAGATTGATGCTTTCTTTCTCTCTCATTCCTTTGAGAGAATTCCTGCAGACAGTAACCTTTATGTTTTGATAGAGGAGGATCACATTGTGATTATTATTTTGTATGTTGATGATCTTATTATTCTCACTGGTTCCAACCCTCACCGCACTGCTCAAAAGTACGCTTCTCAAATTTTGGAGCGGTTTGGTATGAAGGATTTGGTTGGATATTCAGATTTTGACTGGGCAAGTGATCCAAATACCCGAAGGTCTACCATGGGCTACTTTTACTTACTTGGTACCGGACTCGTTTCTTGGCAAACGAAGAAGCAACCTACAGCCTACAGTTGCAAGTTCTTCATCAAAAGCAGAGTATTGTACTTACTTTGAAACAGTCAAAGAGCTTCTATGGCTTTATCAACTGCCCGACCATCTTCATGCCCCTCCCACGTTGTCTACTCCGACAATCAGAGTGCCATGGCTCTTGCTCGGAACCCAGTCTTCCATTCGAAGTCCAAGCACATTGCCATTCATTATCATATGGTTCGTTACTACTTGGCACTCGATACCTTAACATTGGAGTATTGTCCTACTAGGGACGTCATGGTGGACATCTTTACCAAGGCGCTCTCCAAACCAACTTTGGATCAATTACTTCCACACACCGGTATCGGTCCTCTTCGGTGGAGCGCTGAAGAGGAGGTGTTGGAGGTGTCCTCTCCACTGTTGTGGGTGCTTCCCCACTATTCCAACACCTCTAGAGGACCTCCCCCAGCCTGGGAAATTTTCCCATATTTTTTCCACATTTTTGGCACCTTTTTCTGGCATGTTCCACATTATGCCATGTTCTATGCTAGCCGACTAGGCTCTTTAGGTGCTATATAAGGAGAGGCTCTGCCCTCAATTTTCCTATCTCATTCTCCGCATATTCTAGAATCTTGGCTGCACCTATGGTGTGCCTCATACTGCCTACTCCAGCTTTGTAACTACCTTTTGGTGAATATCGTTTCCTTCGGTTCCTGTTCCTGTGCAGCCTATATTTGTGAGCTTCAGTTTTCTTTCACTATTTGGCACTTTGTCAACTCATTCTTGGAGTGTAGTAGGCCTTTGAGCTCTTACATCCGCCCCAATATTTGCTTTGAGACATTTGATGTACTTGATCATTTTGAACCTTTCACTAAATCCATCCCACATGAAGAGTCAGCTTCAAGAACTTTTGAGTGTAGTCCTTGACTTTGCCAAACCCTTATTCCAATTCATCCCTTTCACTTATCAATTTGTCTTTGCGCAACTTGGAAGTGAAGGCATCTTGCATCTCATCCTTGAATGCCTTCACTTCGTAGCCTTGATTATCTCATCTACGAAGTCACCACATGATGCCTTCACTTCGTAACCTTGATCATGTAAGTGTCTCCACCAAGTATGTGCGTACCCTTCTATGTGGAGTGAAGTAAAATAAACCTTAGCATGATCACTACGTGGATTCATTTCAAAATACATGTCCAACTTGATAATCCATTCATCAAGCTATTCATCATTCGATTCTTCTCTCTTGAATTTTGTGAAGCCCATCTTATCTTTGACCCCTTTGAATTTATCATTGCTTTCTTAGGCATTGCTCCACGTGACGTTTGATGAATGGACCATCATGATCCCAAGAGCCATCAACATGTGGAAACTCAAATGCCACTTGCTTCCCTTTTGCATCATCACATGATGTAGAAGGTACACACGTAGGCAAACTTCTAGAGAACAATGAAGTTGGTGGCATATTTTCCTTGTTGCCCATTTGCACGTACATATTGCCACTTGGTTGCTTATGTCAAAGCATAAGATCTTCTAGTTGCCGACGAGAAGGACTCGATCCTTTGCCAAGATTGACCACATTAGCATCCTTTTGCATTGGTAGTTCCTCTATGGATGCTTGTTGCTTGTGAGGAGTTTCTTTCATCTTCGATTCATCTCTAATGGTAGACAACTCCCCTTTGAAAGTCTCATGGATGCATGGTTCTTGTTAATGCTCGAATCAAGTTAGTTTTTAAATTATTGAAGTCATCTAGCATAGAGCGCATTATCATCATCATTACTCGCATATCATAGCAAGTGACCGGTTCAACATGTGCAGTTGCATTGGCACCATCATCAAGCTCATTGGCATTGGTATTTGCCACAATGGCTCACCATGAGCATGCATTGAACCATCACCCATATTATCCATATCAACCACATTATCTTGCTCATGCATATCCCCATCATTTGTCATTGATACTACTGTCTACATCACTATGACCACAACCATATCGGTCTCCTTCAACTTCTTGGACTTTCCCATTGTCATTTGGCCAGAAAACACAAAAATGCATGTCAAGTGTTCTCCAGCTAATTCCCACTTACATCTTCAATGATGTAACACCAGGAACATCAGGATTTAGAGCAGAACTATGCCTAGTGAGTCATGACTAATCCGGTTGAACACCTCGATTGGTAGACCCTTGTGTTACAAGATGCAAGGGTTGTGGCCAGGTACTAGGCTTGGTGCTTGGCTAGCCTCAGGCTTGGAGGGTGATCCATGGGGACTTGAATCTATGGCTAGGTGATGAGCCACTAGCTACCCCTAGTATGGTCCTAGTTAAAGCTTGGAGGGTTTTGTAGGATTGGAGCTACAAGTGATCAGCCATGAGATGCATTAAGGTTAGCCCATCCTTGGGTGCTTGTTTCAAATCGAATTAGAACCACTATGGCTCGAGAGTTTGATAAGGCTTTCAAGAGCTCTTTGTAGTTGAACAATCAAGGTGTTTGTGCCAAGTTTATTGCTGTAATCTTTTGATGTCAAAACACATTATATTTGAAAAATAACATATAGATACATGAAATGGTATATTACACACTACACGCTCCATAATTGAATAACATATAGATACATGAAATGGTATATTACACACTACACGCTCCATAATTGAATAACATATAGATACATGAAATGGTATATTACACACTACACGCTCCATAATTGAATTCAACGTTTGCAAACACTATATCCGAAAACGAAGAAGACTATCTTCTATTTACAACTTCCCATCAATCTTCAAGCTCCCAAATAGAAGACCTCGTATTAAAGTTCTGTTTCCTTGCTTTGCTAAAGCTTTGCATAACCTAATCTGGAGGTGTCATTCCTCGCGAATGCCCCCTTCTCACTGTAGAACGGTGGATGTAGAAACCTCTAAAGACAGATCCAGTCATTACTTTTTTGAATAGTCTGTGGTCTAAACTTTCTACCTATGCAATGAGAGAAAAGCTTCAAAAAGAATCGTAAAAACGTAAAAGCTTCATCAAAGAAGAAACATTGAGTGCTTCTTCAAACTGGAATAAACAAAGGGTGAAATCTAGAGTGTGACAACTCCCTGGCCCTGTGAACATACGCTGCTGACGCGTACCTGGAGCCGGAGGACGCTGAAACCAGGGATGCCCTGCCTTCTGCACGCTCGCACGAGGCGCCACGGGGTCCACACCCAGTCTTCCACCAACCACCCCATTGTCGCTACAATCAGAGCACCCAGGAGAAGAGCGGCAGTCACAATCATCATCATCATCCTCGTCCACAACTGAAGGATGCGCGTGTGCACTGTGAGTTCATTCGTCGGCTTACACCACACACACCAGTTTTTTTTTTTTTATCTCATCTCTATATCTATATCTATGTATCCATATCTCTAAATTTATTCTATATATAAAGCAGGCAAGAACTTTAAGGTTCACGAAGAGGAGGAGGAGGTTGGGATTTGGAGGTTTTAAAAGATGTGCAAAGCACGCATTAGTGTTAAGAAAGATTTAGCAGGTGCTCGTGTACTCCCCTTAGGCAAGGGCTAAAATTTGAACCCTAGCCTTATTTTTGAAGGCCAAAATGGTGGGTGGCCTTCAAGCCTCAAACCACTTCCTAATCATGGCCTTCAAAATGCAACCTTAATTTTTTCTAAGACTCCATAACTTAACTTTTTTATCCAAGTCAACCTTCTCTTTATGCAAGAGTCATTAATGCATCCACTTAGTGAGTCACCACTTGTAGAGTTAGCAACAAAGAGAAATGCGAAGCACTCATCCACCATCACATTACCATTTGCATTTCTCAAAAAGGCTCTTAGGTTCTTAGAGCCATACCCAACTAGATCTCCTAAGTAGATGAATGACAATATCCAAGCCATTGCAATTTCTGTGATATCAACATTTTTCCTTTGAAATCTTTTCTTTAACTCATTCATTTCAAATAAGAGGTCATATGACATGAGGAACTTTTTCTTGTAGTTTGGTAAGCACCCCATTGTTTACACCTCTCATGCAAAGATGCGCCATCCAAAGCAAATCTAATTAATCATGTAAGAGGTAAACCCATTATCTCCAATAGTTCCATCAAAACTAATCTTTGTTTGGGCTTTTCCATCAACTAATGGAAGAAGAGCAACAAATTTACAAGAATAAGGACCATTTCCCTTCTTCTAAATAGGTGATGTATACAATCATATGCTTTTCAAAAGTCAAATTATACTATCATCAACTAAAACTGAGAAGAAAAGACTTTTAAGGATGGCATTTTGTAATCTTTCCCAATAGACCTGCTTGGCAGATTTAAGGAATTCCATTCCATGAGTCCTATTTGTATATGCTGAGTATTCATCATTTATGGGCATATTACGAGTACACATATAACATAAAAAATTACATTGAGACAACTTATAGGAGTCTAATGGCATGCCCTTAATTGCTATGTGATACATCACCTACATAACACTCACGATTCTTTGCTTCTCAGCATTAACCATAAGTTTTGCATGCTTTTGAATGGGCATAGCATCCCTATGGCTCTTGAGATCCCACCTTTGTTGTGCTAGCTTGTGTGCCTCTTCATTTGCACGCTTGTCAAGGGCTTGCCATCGGATTGTTGTGTTGATTGCCTTACCAAAAGGGTTATCCATTCCAAAATCACTATAGAACTTGTATTTAACCCGCAACTTACTATCAGGGCCAATGATGGCATAAGCCCATGTGTGCTTCCAATGTGTCTTGAAAACCCTTTTAGTCTCCTTTTTCTTCTCATCACTCTCTAAAGAAGGTTCATCCACAATATCAATGGTATCATCTATAGTGATCTCATTCAATTTTATGGCTCTTTGATTAGGCACATTATTACTAGCCATACCAAAAGCGGCACATATTGTTTTTTGTTTTGCATCTTTCCAAGGCCTTCCAAGCCCACATTGCAATCTTACTAAATTTCTCAAATGCTTCTTTATCGACCTACAATTTAAATGCTTTTTTACTAACCTATAATTTAAATTTTCATTCTTGTATCTACTATTCCTTGTAAGATTATACTATATGAGCCACATTAGTCATGCTGGCTGATTTTTTTTCTAGAGATGGCCTCTACACCCTTAGGAAATAGCAACCATTAGGTAACTAAGCTACTAGTAGCCCAAGACCTAAACCCAACACTTCCCTATGCATTAATCTCCCAGTCATTCAAGCCTCTCAAAACATAAGCAAGGCAATACATCTTGCTGGCACTTTGGTGATAGCTCTCCCAAAGTACTAGTAAGAGACCCTTCTAGGTGGCTTGGATTAACACAAACTGAAAACCCTTTTCAAAATGAAAAAACTAAGTCCTATCCAAGGCAGCTCCTCTCTCCTCACCACTTACAAAGCCCATATAATATTGCATAAAAAGGACTGGTCAAATAAGAAACGAATTCAAACACTTGCAAAGGGAAATTCAGACACTTGCAAAGGGAAATTCAGGAAAGATGATATTCATATATGATCATAGATGCTATTGTATATATAGAAATCATCCATGATAACGCTTATAGAAGCTCCAAAAAGGCTCCAACACATGATTCATAAACCTCTGAAAGGTAGAAAGGGCATTTGTCAATCCTAAAGGCATTACTCTATATGTAACGCATCCCCAAGGGGTCACGAAGGTTGTCTTTATCTAATCTTCTTCAGCTATTCTGATCTAAAAATAACAAGAGTATCCATCACAAACAGTATAGAGTTCATGACCTGTAACCTCATTGAGTATTTCATCCTGAAATGGGAGAGGAAAAGATCACTCTTGGTTGCTACATTCAATGGTTTGAAGTCCACACATATTCTCCATTTTCCATTCTTCTTTGGTGTAATGACAATAGGAGACACCCATTTAAAATTTTCTATAGGATAGATAAATGAATTAAGCAACTAACAGTTTATTCACTTCTTTCAACAGACTGAATAACTCCCAACCTCTTCAATCTTTGAACAACAGGATTGGCTCCTTCCTTGTGAGATCTATATGGTGTTGAAATCTTTGAACTTCTTTGATTTTAATATATTTAGTAATAAATAGATATGAAAATTTCTTAAGCATGGCTAGGTATTGTTCCTGCTCCTCTGGACTGAGATCTTTTGAAATAATCTTCTGAAGTTTCTCTTCATGCTGCCTGATTTCTAAATTTTTCCTACATTTTGAATTTTGAAATTTTCGTGAACCTGTTCCAAAGTTGGGGCCTCTCTTTCCTCCTATTTTCATAGAGTTATACCATATGCTTCAGTAACTAGAATCCTCTTCATCTGAAATGGTATAGTCTTCCTCTCATCAGTGTATTCAGTTGTACTTTCTTCATCCATTGTAGTCTCATAATTCATTTTAACATGTTTTCCCTATTTCATATCATAGATGATTGGCATTCATTTGTCTCCTTCCATCTCTGGCTTAAGCATGGCCTTCCAAGTACAAGCAAACATGTTTCCCATTTTTGGATAGCCCTCATAGATATCAAGTGTATGATGGGGTAGCCATCTCCATTTGTTGGCATCACATGCATATCCACTTTAGATTTTACCACATATTATATTTTTTAGAGCTTGTATAACTCCAATGCACCTTATCCTAGAATTATTGGCCAACTTGACTTTGAAGGGAGAGGATAAGTGTGTCTCAAAACCAAGTTTATGCATGATATCCTCAGCCATAATACTCGCTTGTGCTCCACCATCTATGTATACCTTTGAAATCTTGTGTCCTTTTATCCAAGCATCTAAGGTGGGTTCCACATCAGCTTGTGGCTTGAGTTTAATCAGATTTGAATGAAAATTTCTCTTCTTCTTGGGTAATTTGATGCTGATAGCCCTACTCCATTGCCTCCTTATCTTTGGTGCTAACTCCAAAATTCGAGACCATGTAATGTTTGGTCCTTTTCTTGTGTTCAAGTCTTCCAAAAGGTCATCGGATCTCTAACCATGTCCTAATGGAAAATTAGGGCTACCTTCCTTCTGATCCTTTTCTTCTTCTTATTTGTTTCTAGTTCCTTGTACATATCCACATCTTTGTCTTTGTCATCCTTTCCCCTTTTTCTTCTTACATATTCTTCAGGAGTTCCAATTCTTTCTCCTTCTTTTTTATTTGATCTAAATTTTCTCTTTTGCATTGGGCATAATATTAGCCTCTTCATTTGTTTCCTCATCATCTTCCAATTTAGTATCCTCAACCTCTATGATGTTGATGTTTCTCTCAACTCCTTGAATTGGCCGAATAGGTGGATTTATGAGGCTAGTCCTCTTCCACATGCCTTCTTTCTACATAGGTGGTGAGGGTAGCCCATCCTCTTGATTAAACACCTTTCCTAATTGTTCCCATCTTTATAATATGGTTGGTATGATTTGGGTAGGAAGTATTCTCCTTGGATCTCATCTGGGATATGAATAATTATTCATTCCATGTCCTCTTTTATTATAATTGTAGCATACATATTCCTGTTGTTGCCTCCTAATTGGTCTATTTGGTTCCCTTAAAATAGTTTGTCTTTGTCCCCAACCTTGTATTATATATGTAGATTTGGATTTTCCAATTGTTGAGTAATCCTCTGAAGTAGGTAGCACATCCCTGATTTGAGTGATCAATAACTCCCTAATTTGATCCTCTCTCCCCCTACCCCTAGTCATTTCCTGTTCAAATTCGAATTTCCTTTCCTTCTGCCTAGCTATAGTAATAGCTTCATCGAAATTCTCAAGAAATTTACCTTGTACCTTACTTTTTAAATTTGGATGTAGTCCTATGAATCTTCCTTTTTCAAGAAATCAGGTGCAACTCCTTGTAGTGAAACTTCCCACTTTCCCCATAGGTCCTAAAATTGAGCTTCATATGTGTAATATTCCTCTAAAAGCTTTTGTTTGAGCTCTTGGAGATGAGTCCAAATAGCTCCTGGCTTCCAAAAACAGAGGCTAGCTATTCTAAGTATCAATTGACAAGGTTATGAACTATGCTTTGGCTTTATCCTTCAGAAATAAGTGTATAGTCCTCAGCTTCTCTTCAACAATATCCCTTCTTGACTAAAGATAGAAGAGTTTCAACTCATCCAAAAGGTCCTAAACATTCTCTCTTGATCCTCCATAAAGGATTGGTAAAGATCCCAATGTTCTCCTCTTTGCAGTAGCAAATAAAGATCATAAACAGCCTTGGAGCAAGATGTAAAGTCTGTCCTTAGTGGGAGACCAAACTAATGGTTTAGTTTTTTCTAGAGATGGCCTCTACACCCCTAGGAAATAGCAACCATTAAGTAACTAAGCTACTAGTAGCAGCAAGCCCTAAACCCAACACCTCCCTAGGCATCAATCTCCCAGTCACCCAAGCCTCTCAAACCACAAGCAAGGCAAGACATCTTTAACTCATGGTGATAGCTCTCTCAAAGTGCCAAACAAGAGACCCTAGGTAGTAGGTGATCACTAGGTGGCTCAAATCAAAACAAATTGAAAACCCTTTTCAGAAATGAAAAAACTTTTACCATTGTTTAGCCATTCTTTTTGGACATGTTCCATACTTTCTTCAATGATGGCTAGAATTTGCATTCAAGAGTATCTTGCCTTTGACACTTGTCCATGATAATTTATTTTGCACTTGTGTAAGTGTGGTCTATGCTTAATTTTTTAAGCCTAAGATAAATTCTATCATGGGTTAGTTGATCTGTTTGTTTTGGTGGATTTTATTGGATGTTTTCCAAGTTTTATATGGACTCATCAGGTTCTGCCTAGATCACTTGTGTCTAGGGGTTTTTAATGAGTCCTACACGCATGTGTTTCACTTTTTTTACTTGGAATTTTGTTTGAACAACACCACGTTCGTATACTCCAGATTAATGAGTTGGCCACCAATTTTAATGCTTCTTTTGGCATGATTAATGACCATTAGATGGCATGCATTGATTTTTATGATCAACTATGGTTTTCATGGATTCGAGGAGCTTCTATGCTTTTATCCATGGTTTTATAAGGATCTTTTGATCTTTTGGATAATATTATGTGCTTTGAAGGTAGCATTTACCTTTGTTTTTTTTAAACGTAATTTTGGAGTATATTCCTTGTACTCATACATATTCCAACTTGGATACCTAGTTGCTTATGTATCTAGGTGAGTTATTTTTCTACCCCAACTTTATTATGTTTATTGGGTAGTTATCATTAGAAAGGCGCCAATAATTCAAATTCTTTTCTAATTATGTACTCAGGAAGAGTTATTCCTTGATGTGGTCTCAAGTTTATAGAGATGGGTTTTAGTATGTGAAAGTATGGGATAAGGCCATCTTATTCCTTTTATACAGGATTTTATTCATATTTCCTGACGGCATACTAGGGAGTTTCAAATTAATAAGGTGTGTATGGGTGGTATCATAGTGGTATGGGACACTAGTGATCCCTCACATATATTATCTTATGAGATAATTTGGGCTCAAGATTATTGCTTTGCTAACATCACTTGGCATGTTGATCTCAACATTCAAAGATAATCTCATTTTTTGACTTCACTTAAAGTTGCAGTGTAGGCATTCTCTAGATAAACTTTTTTTATCTATAGCCTACATGTTTTGATGAGTGTAATCTCGTCGGCATATTCACTTGTTGAAATTTCTTTCTTTAGAGTTCAACGAGTTTATCTTGTTGTGTTTGGATTAAGGAAATTTGGATTCTTCCTTTGTTGGCATTAGTTCCGTCCTTTAGGTGATTTATACAGTCCACGATAGGTTTACGGATATACATATGTGACTCATCGAGACGTTGATGACTCTCTATGTTGATATGGGTAACTCGGGATGCCGCTTGATTTATGCATGTTTATGCATAACAATTATCTAGAGATCTTAGGGTTTTAACACTCTGTGCCCAAGAAAAACTCTCTATCTTAGATCAATAGTGTAAAATTTTAATTCTGAAACCCGAAAATTCATGAATCGTTACACGGTCATGTGTATCATCTATTCTTAGCATACCAGAATCTCAATTAGCTTTCTCCAAGGCCAAGGAAGCATTGGGACAGAATACATATCAACCACTTCATGGATCAGCTTCAGATCAGAGACCAGAATTATGGAAAAAAGGAAAATAGAGAGAAGACCTCTTCCACCAGTACATGTCAATGTGTTCCACTATTAGGATATGGTTTTCACTCATTATTAATTCCTCTCCTCGACTTGTAAGTACATGTGTTCTTATTTTTTGGCACTTTCTATCCACACATGAGTGTTATACACATGTTGGGTGTGATGCCCATGTTGCCAAAATGATCTGAGCTTGTGTTCCCCCACTTCTAGAACTTGTCTTTAGCTATTTCTCTTCAAAAGACTCTCAAAAGGGTAAAAAAGGGGTGCCTTCTAGTACTTCTCCTTCTTCCCCATGATTTTAGCTACTTGCCTACATGGAATCTAACTTAGAATCTGGTGTGGATTCTTGTCTATATAGCTCATATCCTATGTGTACAATATATGCCAACACATCCCTACGTTTTAGGCTCACTTATAAATCAAGAAAATATCTGATTTTATGAATCTGAATCTGAATTCTGAACTGTACCTATTCTGATTTCCTGAATTGTTCCTAACCTCCTTTTTGCTCTGCTTTCAGCATACCTATGATGGAAACTTGAAGAAGAACTTTGTATGTACAACCCACCTTCCCATACTAGTCTAGTAAGGAAAGACCCTTGGATCTATTCAGCAAACTCCATGTCCATCCATATCTTTGGCACTTGTTTACCTAAAAAGAAAGGGTATATATACACTATGTTTTGCATTCAGAGGGATCATATTTTCTCGCATCAACACCAATGCTCACTCTTCTTGGAAGGTTCATCTCAATGTGGGTACAATTAATTGCTCTATAATAATTAGGCACGTTCCTTGCACTCGTTGAGCCTTTACAATTGTTGACTCTATGGGGGACTATATTCTTTAAAAAATGAAAGCTTGGTTGTTGCTAGAGTTGAAATGAACAGGATAATAAACTAGATGTAATTAATCTCGTAATATGGTGGAATTAATACCATGTTATTAAGCATATGGATGAATGGTGTGGACATAGTGCTAAGGGCCAAGGCCACAAGGATAGGCATTAATAATGAAGTGTGAAATGGAGGTCTAGTATATAAGACAACTATGAGCCTACTTATATATCTAATCACTTTATTAATCAAGCATTAATCATCTTCTTGCTTCAAGAAAGCTTCCATGGTGGTACTCCCTCAAGTGTGCAAGCTTATGGTACTCCATGTATTGAGTGTAATTTTTTCTTCTTTCATTGGTATTGGAGCAAGGCCTTTGATTTCTTCAAGCCTAATACAACATTTTAAAGCCTAATGTCATCAAGATAATTGGGAAAAACATAATTTGAAATTTTGGAGAAGTTTTTACATTTTCTCCTAATTTTCCACAAACCCTCGACTATGAGAGTGTGTAAGTTATCATATCACTTCACTTTACTAATCAAGCATGAATTATCTTCTTCCTTAAGCAAGGTTCCATGGTAGTACTCCCTCAAGTGTGCAAGCATGTGGCACTGTAATAAAGCAACACCTTTTACATTAGGTCTAGGATTATGGTCATGTGCTCAACTATAAAATGGGGCTCATGGGCCACTATTGTATCTTTTGGATATCTTTTGATATTTGGTCACTTTGACTCTTAGAGCCTTTTATATTTCATACTTTGGCTTATGGAAGGCTATTTCCATCCTCTTGGTGGGAGGTTAACTCACTTAGGCATCATGGTTCTTTGTATGAGATTATCTCCTTAATCTTGTATTAATACATGGTAATTATCTCATCTCTCAGCTTTATGATCACTCCATTTCAATTGGTATCAGAGCTCTTGGCTTAGATCCTTGTTTAGCGAGTGATTAAAAGATAAATCATTTTTGGATGATTCTTAATCCAATTTTCAGAATGTATTTTCTTGATCAAGATTAGTGATAATCATTTTTAAGATTAATATTAATCTAATTTATCAAAATGCATTTTCTTGATCAAGATCAGTATTAATCATTCTCCAATTAGGGATTTCCATAGTTTCAAAATGCATTTTCTTGATTTTCTTGCATTTCTTGATGTTCTTGAATTTTGTAAAATTTTTGCATGAACTAGAGTTATTTTCATCAAATCTTCACACACAAACCCTAGTTTTCTATTCATTTGTAAGATTCTTCGAGTTCTTTGCATTATTGGTGGGGAGATTCTTGGTTGCTGTGCAATTCTTGTGAAAGATTCATCAAGAAAGGTGGTGATTATCAAAGATATTAGAGATAGATTACAAATATTACAGATTTTGGTACAATTTTCAACAAAAGTCAATAGATTCAAAATCTATGGAGAGTTATTACACTTTTGTTACAAATTTGAGTGTAGAATTTAAGACTAGTGCATAGGTATTGTTCAGATTATAGTTTTGTGCAGATTATAGTTCTATGTAGATTATCATAGAGCCATTATGTAGATTTACAGTTTTGTTACAGATTTTAACAAGTTTATATTGCAGAATTGTGAAGATTTCAAAGCAAAATTCAGATTGGAGAAAATATTATGTAAAATTTTACCGAACAGAGTGAAGCTTTGAAGAATCTTGAATTGTAAAGATTACAAAGACATTGTGCAAATAAAGCTTTCTGCATAGATTTAGAGTAAAATTTTGCTATAAATCAAGTCCACAACAATTTCAACAATAGAAAGCTTGATCAAATTTCAAAAATTTACTTAAAAAATGAGGAGCTATGGTGTCTACTTGGATTTCATTGATCGATTTGGGACCCTTTACACATGCCAACACTTTTGGGAGGAGTGGTACGCATGCAAGTATGGTTTTGATCCATATCATTCTACCAAGGATGATGATGATGTTCGTGATGCGGCTATGGATGATTATATGGGTGATGATGATCATGGTGGTCATTCATGGAATGCATTTGGTGAGTTATGGCATGACAAGTTTGAATCCTTAGAGAGGACACGTATCGAGCTCCTCTCTTATTCATTTATTTATTTTTTCTAAGGTTTTATTTTCCTATTTAACTTTTCTTTTTTTAAAGGCTTTTTCTAAGATTTCTTTTCTAATGTTTTTTTTCCTTGATCCCTCTCCTCCTCCCTCGTTTGCGAGGATCTCCTGGTCCCTATCCCCTTCCCTCCTGCCTTCTCCTCCTCCTCCCCTCCAACCCCACTCCTCTTGTCCTCTCCTCCTCCTCGCAACCCTCTCTTCCCCCCTCTTATCCCCCCTCCAACCCTCTCCTCCCCCCCCCGAGCCCTCTCCTTCTCCTTGCTGTTGCAACCCCTCGGCCCCCTTCGCACTTTGTCTCCACCCTCTCATCGTGCCTCTAGTCAATTCATCTGCCCCCTTCCCTCTCCTCCTCCTCGCAGCCCCTCCATGTCATCTTTGCCCTCTCATCTTGCCTCTAACTGTCTTGATCAAGTAGCCCGCTAGTGTTCCGGCTCTCTTCTTCTCCCTCCCCAGCCCGCTGCTCCTCCCCCTCATGCCATCTCCACCCTTTCCTCCTACCTTCGTCGTTTAGGCTATCTACAATCTCTCCTCCTCCTGGCCGACCACCTCTAACCACCCCCCCACCACCATGTGCTCCTCCCTCACCACCCTTTCGTCCTACCTTCATCGTTTATGTTGCCTAAAATCTCTCCTTCAGGTTGACCACCCCCCCACCACCATCGGCTCCTCCTCCTGACCACCCACTCCTCCTCCTCCTCCCTCACCACCTACTCCTACTCTACTCTTTCCTAGCTTGTTGTCCTCCTCCTCTTGCTCTTATATCCCATTCGTCCTCCCTCCACCACCTCCTCGTCCTCCCTCCACCACCTGCTCCTCCCCGGCCTGCACCCCTCATAAAGAGAGAGAGAGAGAGAGAGAGAGAGAGAGAGAGTCTCTCCTCCTACCATCCTCTCCTTATCGTGTCTTCAACCTCTACTCCTCCTACTGTTTCCTTTGACCTCTATGCCAGGAGAGGTGAGCTTTAGCCTACTTGTTTCCATCTGTGTAATGAAGCACAAGCTAAGGTCAAAATATGTAGATAATGAGCCATGAACAAGGCTACTATAAATAGGGCCTTGGGTTCATTGTAAGGATCTTTGAGATCATTCATCACTTGGACATTTACATGTACTCTTGGCTTCTTTCTTGGAGATGGTCATTCATGGTCTAGGGCTCATGGCAAGCTTGATAGCCATCCTTGGTGAGAGGTTAAATCACTTAGGCCTTATGCGCATTCCTCCTTTGCTACATGTGCATATGGATTTTTCTCTATTTTCTTCATAATCTCATGTGTGTTGTTTTTTCCAATCAAATGGATGCTAGAATTGGATTATTGTGTGTTGATTTCTTGATTCTTGGTCTAGATCCATTTCAATTGGTATCATAACTTTTCTTTTGATCTACTCTTTTGAGTGTTCTTGGTTTTCTTGATGTTCTTGATTTTATGAATTTTCTTGATCAAGAAGATGGATATGGTGACTTTGGATGGATGAATTTCTTTTATCTTTGTTTGTTCCTAAGATTTTGGGGCCATGGGTTTGATGGGGACCAAATTGTGGGGAAGCCGCACCAAAAACTTGAATCTCAAGACCAAAATTAGGGAAAGTCTCACTAATCAAGAGTAGTGAGACTAATCAAAACATTTTTTGTTCTCTCCCTTTGTATGCTTGAGCTTTCCATAGTCATAGCTTCCCATTCAAGCTTATTTTTACTTGCTAAACCTTAAGGGAATCATAGAGCAAAGCTTAAGCATCATATAGAACAAGATCTCAAAGAAGGAAGTCACCGTTTTGCATTGTTAGGCTGCCGCCATTTTCTGCAATTCGTGGAGTTTTGGAGAGTCACAATGATAAGATGATGCCTAGTTAAGCCTAAGAGATTGTTGAGGCATGCTATAAGCTTTCAAATGAAGCACCATTTGAGCTTCAATTTTTGGCGATTTTACCCATAAGGAGGACTATGAGCTACACACATTTTTGGGGGGGAAATGGTGCTCAAGGTTCACCAATGGTTGGCTACAATGCTTGGAAATGCAAGTACTAAGTGTAAGCTAGCTTCCAGTCTATTCAATTTTTTCTTCTCTTGCAAATTAGGGTTTCCATGAAAATCAGGGTTCATCAAATTTTGGAAAAAATTCTTCATCAATTAATTCTCCTTTTCATACTTGGCTACTTCCATAAATGTGATCAATTGTTGCGAAATTTGACTTTCTTGCATTTTTTTTAATTTACTTGGAAAAATTAGGGTTTTGGATCAACTTTTTCATGAATTTCTTGTATATTGAGGTCATCCCAATCTTCCTCTACATATACATGTGTTCAATGCTTGATTCCAACCTTGATTAAGGGTTTCTTTACCTTCTTGAAAGATTTGGGGTTTTCTCTTGAAATTTAGGGTTTATCCATTAAGTTTTGAGATTCATGTTAATGAGCCTCTTCCCTACGCATTACTCTTCCTACCAATACATTGCACACATCCATTGCATGAGTATTTTGGGTTTTTTGAAGGATTAGGATTTTGAGGGCCATAATATTGATTTGAATGCTTTTCTTCATTAAGCCTTGATCAATCTTGATACCTTACACTTAATCAAGTCCCTTTCAATCCCATTTCAATTGCATAGCTTCTATTTTGGGACATTTGGGGCTTATTGTGAAGAGTTGCAAACAATATGCTCACATGGAACTTCATATGGCTAACACATGCTATCAAGAGAGCATAAATGGTGGTTGTTAGTTGTGCCTTTGATGAAGAAGTGGACTTGACATTGACCCAAACCTCATCATCAGCATTATCCTCTCATGTCAAGTGTTTTAGGCATGCAATTTATATAAGTGCCATGTTGTGAGTAGCCTACACCATCCCTTGCAAATAAATTTTATAATTCAATGATGAGGATGTATGTTGTGAGGGTACTTTGGCAAATGGTGGAGAAGCCAAGGGGAGAATGTCATGAATTTGGTGTGCCATTATTGCCTTGGGAAAGTGGCACATCGCGAAGGATTAGGTACCCGGCGTGAAGACTTGGCCCCAACCCTTGGCTTGAGAGAATACTCGCTGGGAAGGATTGGTTGGCTAGGAGATTAGCAAGCAACACTCCATTGACACTCAAGCTTCAATAACATATGGAATGCAAGAGGTCATAATGGCCAACACTATGTGATGCACATGAATTGGAACAATGGATTGGTTTTGCAAAGGAAATGATGACAAATGCATTATACAATGATGGTCAATGATGCCTTGATATGATGATTGCTTGGGAAATTGAAATTTTGTCCATAATACAAAGGAGACTATGGCAAAATTTTTCCAAAAATTCTGATGCATGGAGTGAATTGATGGCACACAATTGATGAATGGAGTTACTTTTGATGGTACACTTGGGAAGAGCAAGAGGCAATGCATTGCAAGTTGGAGTGCAATATGAGCCCAATGGAGCCATTCTTGACAATTATGTATAGGTACTAAACCCTAATTCAATCAAAGCACATTAGGACTGAAGTTTAGGTGTGCTTACATAAGATCATAGTACTCCCTTGGACCTACACAACAAGCCCTTATCCTTCTCCATTTCGACATCGTTGGGGTAGTCATTTTCAGCCTATATACCTATGGGACCTAAAATTAAGGATATTAGGGCACCTCATCTTAATTGGATCTTTGCATGATTGGATAGGGAATCTCATAATCTTTCTATCAAGCATTAGATCTCCCCAATCCGAGATCCCTACCCCAAGTTATAGCCAATTTTCCAAAACAATAAATTTTCATGGCACCCAAGCCTGAAGGAAGGTTGAGGAAGAATGCATTGAACTCCGAGGATATAGAGGGTGAAGATATGGTGGACATGGTAACATGGAAGTACCGAGTTTGGGGCAATCTTCAAGAGAGGTTAAATAATAAGTGAATGTTGGAAGTGCCCATAAGTATACCCCCAATCCTCACATACCGTTTCAAATGACTCTTCTCCAAATGTTGATGGAGATAAATACAAAGTTTGATTCCATGGCTACAAGGGTGGAAACGATTGCAAAATTTGATGTTATGGATACAAGAATTGGATTGATGGAAAAAAAGTTAGCCCAACAATGGGTCAACTTAAGCATGATGATGGTCATCAAGGAGACAAGCAACCCTTTCATGGGATCTCTTTTGAAGACCGAAGAGAAGGCAAGCAACATATGCAAGAGGCTTTTACAAGGGTTACTCAAGAAAATCTTACAAAGAATGCCACATGTGGATGGCTAGAAGACCTCTCATGAATGAGGTCTAAATCTTTCCAAGCTGCTCCCTCTCCAACTACATGGAAAGACATACATCTTGGTTTAAACACTTGGAACCAAACCTTGGAGAACCCAAAAGAGTATCATCACATTCCAAGGAAAGTCAATCTTCTATATTTGAAGAAGAGTTATATGTTGATGATGATGGGGTTGAACATGATTGAGAGCATATGTCATTCACCGAAAGGCAAAGGAAAGTTTATGATAGTTGGATGTAATTGCTTTCTTTTATTAAGAAAGAGTACAAAGACTTTGCTTAATTTGTCAATTCTTACATGACATTATCAATTCTAGCCACCACTAGTGATTATCAAGGGCATACAGGAGGTATGGATTTTGATGTAGATTTTGATGCTTATGCCTACAAGACTCAAGTTGGCTATGATTTTTCCTATGAGGTCACTCTTAGAAATGGTGGTTGGAACTCAATTGGGAGTGATCTTACGAATTCAATTGATGAGGATAGTGATGAAGAGGATGTTGATGCAATGCAAGCAAGGTGCTATGCATTGTCAATGCCTAATGGTGGAGGAGAAATGAGCACTTGGATGTCCTCTAGGCAAGACTTCTTTGATACAAGGAGACAAAGGTCTCAAGCTATGATAGTCAAACTGCAAGCTTATGGATCTCTTGTTAACACTTCATATGTAAATGAAATACATAGCCTTCAAGCTAATTTGCAATAGGGTGATCGGAGTTGTGGTTCTATTTTTAGGAAGAAGAATTCGCTTCGACCATTGATGCACCGTGAGGGAACAAGTGCATTAAGGATGCCTATGCAACAAGATGAGATAAAGGAGTTTGATATACCTATGTATCAAGTTGGTGCACATGATGAGGCACATAGTCAAACACTATTTTCTTCAAAAGGAGTGATTGGAAGGAGACAATGTGCAATGATTAATGTTAAAACCTCTACAAGTGAAGCCAAGATAAACAAGGGTAATATATGTGAATTGTTGGTACTTACACTTGGTCTTTCTCTTGCTTTGAGTGGGGATAAAAGATCTACTATTCACTCAATGTTGCAAGATTTTGGCTTGAGAAAATGTAAAAGAGGACTTCCATTCACTATCACATTTGGTCATTGCATAGAGTATGACTATGTGGATCTTTATACACACATTGTGGGTGTTGAAGTGGATGAGACACTTGCTATAATCTGTGGACAACAAGCAAATGAGGATATCTCGATATGCCGGTTCTTTCTCGATAAGTCGTCACACCAATGTATCCGTGGTCAATGGGAATACACAAGTTGAAAATGGAAATGCTTGGATCACTTTCATAAGTGCTTTGATTGATACATTTTCAGCTTATGATATGCTGCCACGAAATCATGAAGACATGATCATTGAGGATGTTTTAGATGTGCATGCAATTGTTGTTGACACAAGGGATGATGACTCATGTATTGATGATACATATGATGATTATGCATTGGGTAATGCATTGAGTGATTCATGGAAGGCCTATGGGAATGCATTGTATCATTCATTCTCGAGTCCGGATTGGGCGACATATTTTTATTATTTGACTATGGGGACTTGTGGATCTTGATGCATATGAGAGGACTTTCTCATGACAAGATTGTCTATACATGTGTTGATGATCATGCATATATGGATAGTTCACATATTGTTCATGGAGATGATGATAGTCTTGAGGTGATATATTCTAATTCTATTGATAATGACTATCACATGGATTTTACACATGCTATACATGTTGATGATGAAGTATGCATTGGTAGAAAACATGCCGATTTTGAGAATGACACCTATGCTTATTGGGGATGCTAGTTATGAGGCATGTGTCTTTATATTTTGTGCATGCCAATATGATTCTATGATCTATGGGAATGGAGCATTCACTTTCACATGCATCTTATGTCACTTGAGATACATGATATATGAGTATGTGGCATGCCATGGTACACCACAACATGGTGTGGATTCCTATGAGATAGGAGGATTCGATTCAATGACCATTGATGATAGAGTTCCTCCTATTGAGGTGGTGTTGGATTTATGGTCCGGATTATTGGATGTGCCATTATGTCTTCCTTTTGATCTGGGAGGTCAATCTGGAATATTGGATGTGCCGTTATGTCTTCCTTTTGATCTGGGAGGTCACATATTTGTTTCATGGTTGGAGGATCTACATTGTAGTTATCCATTTGACCCAAGAGGATTTTCTAGTCGTGCCATTGCTTTGGATTCTACATGGCTTGGATTTACATTTCGTCCATGTGGAAGTTGTATGGATTACCTAATCTTTGGGGTGATACTCGTAGCTTTTCCATTTGATCTAAGAGGATACATACTCAGCCTTGCCTTCGATGATGATTTTCAACATTGGCCATGTTAGATCGTCGTAACACCACTACAGGCGCTACCACAAGAGGGGACGGCCTCTAGCTCACCACCCACCCATAGAGGAAGAATGAGGATTGCCCCTCATCCCCCATGCTATATAGTGTGTGGCCTGCCGTCCACACTAGCCTGGCCGCCCATGACTCTGCATGGGCATCCTCTCCCACTGAACCCCGGATGGCCATGTCCTTGGCGCTCCGGCCGAGGCGTTGACGCTATAGCCCCGTCTGGCCCGGTCTGCCGCCGTCGGTCTCACAGGCGTTACAGCCTACGTGACATTACCCCCCCTTAAGAAGAGTTTTCGTCCCAAACTGGGAAAACCTCTTGGAAATTGCACTACGGCGTTCCCAAGTAGCTGCCTCCTCATCCTTGTCTGTCCATTTAACAAGTACCTCCTGGTACACTTTATGTCGGGTTTGTTTGTCACGATACTCTAGAATCTTTTCAGGTTCATGTGGTATCTTTGGTGGCTCTATCAAGTCCACCAAAATCTCTGGAGAAACTACGGTCTCTAACTGATTTCTTCAGTTTACTGACATGGAAGACAGGATGGACTTGAGAACTCTCCGGTAACTCAAGTTTATATGCTACGTCCCCAATCTTCTTAAGGATTTTAAAAGGACCACAATATCTTGGAGAAAGTTTATTACACTTTCCCGTTTTCATGGTTTCTGACTGCAGGAACCTTAAGGAAAACAAAGTCACCTTCTACAAAGGTCACCTTTCTATGTTCTTTATCCGCATAAGTTTTAGCGCGATTCTGAGCACTACGAATGCTCTCACGTGCGGCTTTGAGCATATCATTCATATCTTCAAGGAAATCCTTGACAGATTGAATCTTCTCCTTTTTTAGGCCTACAGCCCATCGGAGATCTCGGCTGGAATCCATACATTAACATGAATGGTGTAAATCCAGTCTTCGCTGAGTGTTTGGAGCTATTATAGGCAAACTCCAATAAGGGCAAGTACTCTTCCCAATTAGATTGCTTCTTACTAACATAAGAACGCAACATATCCTCTAGAATTTGGTTAACTCTTTCAATTTGACCATCAGACTCCGGCGGATGATCTGCCGTACTCATACTCAGAGTAGTATCCAACTTTTTGAAGACTTCCCTCCAAAAATGACTGTTGAACTTTCTATCTCTATCCGACACTATATCTGCGGGCAGGCCATATAGCTTGTAGAGATGTTCAATAAAGAGTTTTGCCAACTCTGGCGTTTTAACAGTTTTCTTTGTGGCGATAAACTTTGCCATTTTAGTTAACCTGTCCACTACCACCCACACCGAGTCATTCCCTCGACTCGTCTTGGGTAAACCGGTAATGAAATCCATAGAAATGCTTTCCCATTTCTCTTGAGGAATCTCCAGCGGATGGAGTAGTCCTCCAACCTTAAGACGTTCGTGTTTATTGACCTGGCACTTACTACATTTTAGCACATAAGACTGGACGTCCTTAAACAAACTAGGCCAATAAAACTGTCTTTTTACTAGTGCATAGGTCTTCTGAATCCCCGAATGACCCGCACTTGGGCTATCATGACTCTTTAAGAATTTGGGCCGGAAAGTCACCAATAGTTGGTACACATACTCTACCCTTGTAGAGTAAGTACCCGTCATCAATGGAGTAATTAGCATATTTCTCCCCCCGACGAAGTTTATCACTCCCCTTTGAAGCCGTGGCAGTCAAAGGTGATGAAGGGCCTACGTCAGAGTTGTCCGGCTCTAAACTATACCCAGAAGACACGACTAGTCTCTCCGGACTAACTCTCGCTTCCCTTCCCGTTGCACCTTCGGCCAGTCTCTCCGGACTAGCAATCCGTGCCAATGAGGGAGGTGGTCGCGTCTGTGAAGAAGTGCGTACGCATACAGCGCGCTAGACCTCTGTAAAAGACGGATCGTGCTCACATAAACCACGTAGTGACTAAGAAATCATTCTTGAAGACTGTGAAACTAAGTTCATTAATCTATGGCATGCGACTAAGTGCATCTGCCACCATGTTATACTTACCTTTCTGGTAACGTTCTGAAGGTCAAACTCTTGTAGAATCTCCGTCCACCGAGCTTTTCTACCCTTCACTTCACTTTGACTTGAAAGCCATTTCTACCCTTCACTTCACTTTGACTTGAAAGCCATTTCAGACTTTCATGGTCCGTCCGAACCTCAAAAGAAGCACCATATAAATAGTGTCTCCACTTTTTTAGTGCATGAACTATCGCTAGTAACTCTCGCTTGTAAGCCGAGTAGTTACGCTGCGCACGATCTAACTTTTTACTATCAAATGCAATTGGGCATCCCCTTTGCATAAGTACGGCCCCAATGGCCTCATTACTAGCGTCTGTTTCCAAGACAAACGGCTCATTTGGATCAACAATAGTCAAAACAGGTGCAGCTGTTAACGGTCACCTTGAGCTTATCAAAGCTCTTCTGTTGGGCTTCCCCCCAACTAATGTTTTTAGTTTTTTGACCATAACTGGTCAGTCAATGGGACTGCGATCTTCGCATAGTCCTTCACATACTATCGGTAGAACCCCGACATGCCAAGAAAAATCTGCAGTTCCTCGAGATTCTTCGGCGCGCTGGCCATTTAAGAATAGCCTCTACTTTTTCTGGCTCCATCTGCGTACCATCGGCGGCGGCGGATATAATATGGCCAAGGTAGTGAATTTCTGTTTCAAAAAATTCACATTTGCTCTTCTTTGCAAATAGATTGTGCTCTCTTAACAACTCGAACACTAGACGCAAATGCTCTATGTGTTCTTTCTGTGTCTTACTGTACACAAGAATATCATCTAGGAAAACTACTACAAATTTTCCCAGATATGGACGTAAAATGCTGTCCATCAGTATCATAAACGTCGTTGGAGCATATTGGTTAGCCCAAATGGCGTAACCAAAAACTCAAAATACCCGAAACGGGTCCTAAATGCTGTCTTCGCAACATCTTCTGCTTTAATTCTAACCTGATGATACCCTGATCTCAGGTCTACTTTTGTAAAGTATCTTGATCCATAGAGTTGATCAAACAGCTCATCCATGCGTGGCATTGTATACTTGTTCTTAATCATTATCTGATTAAGAGCCCTATAGTCTATGCACATTCGCATAGATCCGTCTTTCTTCTTTACGAGAAGAATAGGCGATGCCCCCGGACTTGAACTAGGCCGAATAAAGCCTTTGTTCAAATATTCCGTCAATTGTTTTTCCACCTCCTGTGCCTCGGAGTGGCCTAATCTATAAGCAGGTTTGCTTATAGGTTTTGATCCTGGCATAACTTCGATGCCATGGTCTACTTCTCTAGATGGTGGTAAGCCATCTCGCAAATCATCAGGAAAAACATCCTGAAATTCCTCTAATAAATTCATTAAAGTATCTACGTACTTTTTCTTTAATGTCTCTTTCGCCTTGGATTTTTTCTTGTTTGAATCGCATGCATGCCAAACAGGGTTTTCAAACAGTGGGTCTTGTCCAAGGCTATTTTGTTTTCCTTGTTTGTCTACGCAAACATCATCTACAGTTTCGTCTATGGAAACAAAATTTAAAAGAGGGTAACAAGCATATACCTCTGCTATCTGGTCTCTGCGGACTGCTGTGCACAGCTCCATGGAGGAAATAAGTGGTGTGGCGGGGACAGTACGGTCGCCCTGCAGGGTAATGATTCTACTTCCATGCTCAAAACGTAGCGTATTATGTAGGTCATTCCGAGCTAGACTAGGGCCCAAGCCATATAGCCACTCCCTGCCTAGATATACGTTTGCTCTGGCTAAGTGCATGACTTGAAAGTCAAGCGGAGCCTCGTAGTCCTGCATAGATAATGGGACCCCCAATACTATGGTATTCCATACCGTTTTGTCATATCCGTTGGCTAGGCCAATCAGTATACTCATGATCACTCCGGGTCTTAGTCAACCCCAACTTCTTGACTAACGAGTAGTTTAAGAAGTTATGGCTAGCTCCATCATCAATAAAAACTGTGACTCTACGGCCACCTATGGTGCCATACATGCGCACCATGTCATGCGGACCTACAGTAGACTGCCACATCGCTGGTGTCACTGAACAAGCGTGATGCTCATCACAATGACACACTGTCACCTCTCTGAACTCTGCGGAACTGAGAGGGAGTCTCTGCACTGTATGCAATTGCCTAGAGGATTTACCATCTCTTTTGGGCTCGTTGCCACTCGTGCTAGCTTTAGGCTTTGGACACTCAGCCTTCGTGTGCCCTACATCGTTGCAATTAAAGCAGCGATTTTCCTTTCGCGCTTTAATATACTGCTCTTTCTTTTGGATTTCGCTGTCTCTTTTCTTCCGGGGGATGGTCACGGTTTTTTAGACCAATGACCACCCTGTCCTTCCTGGTCCATCCTATCCCCTTGCTTATCACTGCGGAACCCTTTTCTTTTAAGTCCTGACCTCCTCTTCTCACTACCCTCGACCCTGCTCGAACCGCCACACGCACTACGGTGCTTGATGTCATCAAATATCTGTGCATACTTAATTGCCTCTGCTAAGTCTTTAGGCTATAAGGGCTCTACGTACTCAAGGTAATCATCTTTGAGGCCTCTTTTAAAGCCTCGCAATGTCTGGAATGCATCGATCTCCTTTAGCTTGAGTACTATCTCCCTATAGTCTAAGATGTACTAAGTCAGGGATTTGTTCTCCATCGAGCACTTGTCCCATAACTCCCAGCTTCTCTCCGCCTCATTGACAGGCAAAAACTCTTTTCGAAACATCGTTTCAAACTATGTCCAAGTGGCAGGACGAGTTGTCAAACTCATCCACCACTTGTACGCTTTGCCGGTTAATGAGAGGCTAGCCTCTACGGGCTGTATCCGGCTAGGTTGCTGTCGCAGCGCGTGCAAGTCTGACCACTTCGCTAGAAACATGTTGATCGAGTCCTTGTTTCTCTCCTTCTCCTCGCCACCAAAACTAGGCGGCTTCAAGTCTTTTAATAACGACGAAGCTGTCTCTACGGACGGCCCCGCAAGCGCATCCAGCCTGTACTCGTGCAACCGCTGGCGAGGCTACGCTCACCTGTGCCGCAGGAGCTCGGCTACCACGAGGAGTCGGAGTACTAGCTAAGGCGGCTGTCAGTGCATCTAACCGTGTGGAGATGCTCTGTAGTAGCATCGTGACTAAGTCAGCCTGGACTTTACCCATATTGTTCAGTTTTGCATTAAGATATTTAAAAAGTCCACTAGAGAGCTCCGTCTCTGTCAGGACGTCGGAAGGGTCCAATAGGTCATAATCGACGTCGTCGTCATATTCCAAGAGGTCCTCCTCTATCCCCTCGACGACGTCGGTGTTCATGTCATCTGGCTCATCGGCCAGAAAGGGGTCATCTGCTATTGCGACCGCTGCGAGCTCGCTGGGTCCTAAGGTGGGATCAACAGACGAGGAGGGCGCTGGCAGATCACGCATGATCGACGAACGCACTCCGGAGACCGGACAACGATCGGGCGTATACGGCCTGACAATTCGATCGGGGTCAAACCCGCGACCGAGGACAAGAGACCTGAAAACCCTAGAGAAGTAGAAGGCGGTGGGGACACACTACGCCTAGCAGACATATTTTAATTCTTGCACAAAGAAAAATGCGAGAACTCAAAAATTATAAAAACGCGAATAAAATGAGCAGTGGTGGAGAGAGAATAGTCACCACCCTTACGGTCGCGTGCGACTGTCGTCGACTGCCGATTTGTGTTGCGCTGCGAGCCTCTACAAGCATCGCTACTCCGGGATGCTCCGATCCGAGAGAAAGGTGCCTGCAATGGAGCGCTTTAGTGTGTGCAACGGAGAGAGAGAGAGAGAGAGAGAGAGAGAGAGAGAGAGAGAGAGAGAGAGAGTTCTTCCTTCCAGTTCTGGCCGCCTCCCTCCACACAGTCGATTGTGGAGATAAGGATAAGCTTTTTTTGAATGGTTGAAAACAATTGAGTGGGCTCGGTCCTCGGTCACGCACGGCGGACCCTGACCCAATCAAAACGGATGCTCTGATACCAATGTTAGATCGTCGTAACACCACTACGGGCGCTACCACATGAGAGGACGGCCTCTGGCTCACCACCCAGCCATAGAGGAAGAATGAGGATTGCCCCTCATCCCCCAGGCTATATAGTGTGTGGCTTGCCGTCCACACTAGCCTGGCCCCCCATGATTCCGCATGGGCGTCTTGTCCCACACTGAACCTCGGACGGCCACGTCCTCGGCGCTTCGGCCGAGGCGTTGACGCTAAAGCCCCGTCTGGCCATCCAGTCTGCTGTCGGTCACACAGGTGTTACAACCTACGTGACAGGCCATTTGTTATGCATTATATGAGCTTTTATGACTCCTACACCAATGGAAGATGTGCATTCTGGAATTTTCTAGACAAATTTGGCAGAGCCACTTTTTGGAGTCTTTTGGTGATCTCAATGAGCTCTAATGGTTACTATGATGGTAGTTTATGATATGTAGATGCTTTGGCATCATGCACGTGTCATTTGGGGCTTATTTTGAAGTGTTTTCATGAGACATTTGCAAGTGGTTTCGACATCGACATGGGCTGCCCATAACAGTCCACTATGCTTCAAGAGCACTTCTTTCATGATTGGAGGGTCTAGTTCTACATTGCTCATGAATGAGGCTACTTGTTGTTGGCAATCTTTGGAATATGTGCAACAATTTGGCCTACTTCTTGAGGAAGGTGTTATTTGACTAAGTGGCATGATTTGTATGAAGAAAATTGGCAATACTTGGGATTATAGGCAAGCTGTAATTTCTGGACAGTTTTGATAAGGTCCATTGTTAGGGTCGTTACTCTACTCGAACAAGCTTCAATGGTTATCATAATGGAAGAATATGATGCGGGACATGCTTGGCTAAGTGTATGCATCATTTGCGGCCTATTTCATGGAGTTTTCATGATGGATTGTTCAAAGGATGGCAATACTTGGGATTATAGGCATGCTGTAATTTCTAGACAGTTTTGATGAGGTCCATTGTTAGGGTCGTTACTCTACTCGAACAAGCTTCAATGGTTATCACAATGGAAGAATATGATGCAGGACATGCTTGGCTAAGTGTATGCATCATTTGCGGCCTATTTCATGGAGTTTTCATGATGGATTGTTCAAAGGATGGCAATACTTGGGATTATAGGCATGCTGTAATTTCTGGACAGTTTTGATGAGGTCCATTGTTAGGGTCGTTACTCTACTCGAACAAGCTTCAATGGTTATCATAATGGAAGAATATGATGCAGGACATGCTTGGCTAAGTGTATGCATCATTTGCGGCCTATTTCATGGAGTTTTCATGATGGATTGTTCAAAGGATTTCATCTGCAAAGGGTTGCCATAACAGTTCCACACATATGCATTGGAGATGAAGTCTCATGGACTTCCTTACATTTGGAGAGTATATTTGGGACCTTCACCACTTCCCATTGATTTCATTTGAGGCTATGTTGAATTGTAGATATCTTGTATGATTTTGAGGACAAAATCTTTGGGAAGGGATAGTTTATAATGAAGCACAAGCTAAGATCAAAGTATGTAAATAATGGGCCATGAACAAGGCTACTATAAATAGGGCCTTGGGTTCATCTTAGGGGTCTTTTGATCATTCATCACTTGGACATTTACATGTACTCTTGGCTCCTTTCTTGGAGACGGCCATTCATGGTCTAGGGCTTATGGCAAGCTTGATAGCCATCCTTATGGTGAGAGGTTAAATCACTTAGGCCTTATGCACATTCCTCCTTTGTTACATGTGCATATGGATTTTTCTCTATTTTCTTCATAATCTCATGTATTTCTCATGTGCGCTTGTTTTCCATCAAATGGATGCTAGAATTGGACCATTGTGTGTTGATTTCTTGATTCTTAGTCTAGATCCATTTCAGTCTACCAAAGAGAGAGTTAGAGAAGCTCCATAAGCTTAGAGAGAAAGAAAGAATGGCACAAAACCCACGTGAGACAGAGAAGGAGGAGCTCTGAGAGACAAAGAGCCCCCCATGTGTGAGAGAGAAGAAGGGGTTTAAAACTTGCACAAAAGAGAGAAAAGGGGTAGCACGTTTTAATTTTAAGAAAATTGGCCTTGCACAGTTCTCTAAACGCATAATTATATATTATTCACATCATTGAAAAGACATGCTTTTATTAAAAAAAATTGTCTTGCACAGTTCCCATGCCCAAAGATTTTTGCACAGTTGTCAATAATAACCTCCCAGGCCTAGAGATTCAAAATGCATGATTGTCCTGCCTTCTCTCTCCTTTCTCCTTTTCAACCTTTCTCCCTCTCGTTTTGCCACTTGGAGGGGGTTAACCTCTCCTTTGTCATGTATAGATATTACAAAATCGATATCCAAAGAGAGATTATTGAGCTTTGTTTTACAATAAGTCTCTTTAGAGGTTAGAAGTTCAGCTAGCACAATAACACGTGGATCTAGGAGTTGATGATGTGGCAAAGGCAATGTGAGATTTGTGTGGCTGCTGGCATCACAAAAAGAAACGGCGAGCACCGAGGTGTTGTAGTAGACATAGGCTGGGTTCAGACCGGATGGCGGAAGAGAGAGAGAAAGGGGCGCTCATCCTTAGTGGCTGAAATGTATTGGCTAGCAAAAAGGTTCTCCACTGCCGGCCCCACTGAACCATGGGCGAGCCCCCCCCCTCGGAAATGAAAAGCTTCCACTCGGAAGACGCGAGAGAGAGGTGCCACATAGGCGATTGTCAGCTGTGAGCCGTAGATCTTTTCTGCCTTGCTGGTCTACCTCCGCCTCGTGTGAACCGTAAGCCCGGCGGAAGGAGTTTTTGCTTTCCTCTTCCGCCGTCCTTTGTGAACCCACCCATAGTGGCATGATCTGGCAGTGGATCTAGGAGTTGAGGACCGAGGTGTTGTAGACTGTAGTAGACATAGTGGCATGATCTCGCAGTTGATGTGGCAAAGGCAATGTGTGAGAGATTTGTGTGGCTGCTGGCATCCGTCGTGGCGCTGAGCACCGACAGCAGTCGGAAGCGATAGTATTTTCTGCTGTGCTCTTTATTGGGCGGGCCCAACATGTCGGCCCCTTTTCGGTGTCACACGCGTGACGCGATCGCCCATCGTCGCAAACCTTTACCTTTGCGTAAAGCTTTTGTGTCGTTCCGTCGGCAGTCGGGACTCGTTGGACGGCTGGGGGCGGGCGAGGACGGAAGAGGGGGGCTGCATGTCCTTAAAAAAAAAAAAAAACCAAGAGAGGAGGGGCCGTGCTGGGTTTGTGGGTCTGGCTCTGGAGGCTCTGTTGTCGTAAATTGTAATCTCTCGAAGCATTTTCATTTTGTATATGATGCACTCATGGCCGCGAATCATGCTGGCTTTGAGAGGACAAACGAAAAGAAGCCGTGCCTGGGCGCTCTGACGCGCTAATCTCCCAAGTTCCAAGATCTCTTCGTCGGAAGCACTCCTCATCCTCCAGACTCCACACAGACTCCATACAATCAATAATAATAAACAAAAGAAAAAACCCTGTCCTTTCCTTACTCCACCGCATCCCTCGCCCGCGGCCCTACCACCTTGTCTTTTCAGCTATCTTGTCGCGCTCAGAGCAGTGTATCTCTTCTCTCTTGAACAAAATCATCGAAAGCTGGCAGCCAGTACCTCGGGCTTTAAATTTGGCACCCGTACGGGAGCCTTTCACAATTTCAAGTGCCAAATGGCACCTCCGTTTTTTGGTAAAAGTGCCAACGTGGCACTCTGAAAAAACAAGAGAAGTGCCCAATGGCACCTAGCCGTAGGGGTCTAAGTGACCAGGGGTATATATCCTATATAATATATATAATATAGTAAATATATATAATATAGTACACAATACATAATAAATATGGAAAGTCTTCAATAATTTATGATGCCTTTAAAAATTCTCTTGCTATAATGTATTTTGTGTGATGAGAATACGTCTATTGAATTGTGAAAGCTTAATGCACTTACAAAACTAATATGTTTTCATTACTCAAAGTAAAGTGGTTTGTTATTAAAAGGGGCACTCAAAATTTTAGCCAAAGGTGACATTTTGGCACCCATGGTTGATGGCAAAAGTGCCACTAGATTTTCTATGGCACCTAGACTTAGGTGCCCAATTTAAAGCCTGCAGTACCTTGCTTCCTCCGACGACCAGTGCTGAAATTTGCAACGTTCACCGCACGCCCTTGTTAAGAAGTCCACTTGGTTTCTGAAGAAAGCCCCAAGATTAGATTTTCCTGAGAATCTAATTTCACAATATTATAGGCCTTCAATTTTGAAATTCACCGTCTTTCTTCCCCTTTTAAAACAAAACAAAAAAAACATTTTATTTTTTCCCCGCTCATTAACAAAACAAAAAACCTTTAAAAAATGTAATTCTCTCTCTCTCTCCTCGGCCTTCTCTCTCTCTCTCTCTCTCTCCCTCTCTCTCTCTCTCTCTCTCTCCCCTCTGCCCAATTCTCTCTTGCTCTTTTTAACTCTCTCTCTACCTCACACACACACTCTCGCTCCCTCTCTCTCTCTCAACCTCTCATATTCTCTCTAACTTTTACTAACACACACTCTCTCTCCAATTCTCTCTTTCTAACTCTCCACCCCTTTAACACTCTCAATCTCTCTTACTCTCTCTATTTCTCTCGAATTGGCAATCTCTCTCCCTCTCTAACCCTCTCTCTCTCTACCGACACGTTAATACCTCTCTCTCTCTCTCTCTCTCTCTCTCTCTCTCTCTCTACCTCTCACTCACTCTCTCTCTCTCTAACTTTACTTCTCTCTCAATGTCTAACCCTCTAACTCCCAAATAAGATATGTATATATATATATATATATATATATATATATATATATATATATATATATATATATATATATATAGATAGTAGTATAGTAGTATAGTATAGAAGAGTAGTAGTGTAGTATACTAACTAACTCTCTTACTCTCTTACTCTCAGTAACTTAATAACTCTCTCTCTACCTCTACCTCTCGCTCTCTCTCTCTCTCTCTCATTAACCTCTCTCTAATTCTCTCTTTAACTCCCTCTCTCTCTAACTCTCTCAATCTCTCTTACTCTCTCTAACTTGCTAATTGTCTCTCTAACTGTATCTCTCTGTTTCTATTAACTCTTTCTTTAACTCTCTCTCTCTAACTCTCTTTCTCTATCTATCTCTCTCCTTAATTCTCTCTCTCTCTCTCTCTCTCTCTCTCTCTCTCTCTAACACAAACACACACACACACTCTCTCTCTCTCTAACTCTCTTTAAGCCTCTCAATCTCTCTTACTCTCTCTATTTCTCTCGAACATGCCAATTCTCTCTAGTTCTCTTTAACTTCTCGTCCGATACATTTGCTTGCAATCTCTTGGGATTGTTCCTACGACATTAAAACGTCTCTCTCTCTCTCTCTCTCTCTCTCTCTCTCTCTCTCTCTCTCTCTCTCTCTCTCTCTCTCTCTCTCTAACACTCACTCTCTCTGTTACGCTCCTGTAAAACGACGGAGGAAAGAGAGCTCTGGATCACCACCCAGCCATAGAGGGAATGAGGATAAGGATCCTCACGGCCAGACATATATAGTAGCCTGCCTGCTCACACGTTCGGTCGCCCCATGGGACTATGCTCGAGCGCCCTCTCCCCTGAACCCCAGCTCACTCGCTGCCCATGCTCTGGTGGACGATCTCAGAGGCCGGTCGAGCTCCCTATAGAGCCGCTACACGCTATGTAACATTACTCCCCCCTTAAGAAGAGTTTTCATGTAGAAAGTTCTTGGTTAACGTACTCAAGTGCTCCTATGAGGACACCTCATTCTCATGATCTATCCACTTAAGAAGTGCCTCTTGGTACACAGTGTGCCTCATTTTCGCAGTTTAGTGACATGAAAAACATGATGAACTCGAGAGCTCTCCGTCAACTCAAGTTTGCATGGTAATCCACCAACCTTCTTAAGGATCTTAAAGGGACCGTAGTATCTAGGCAAATGTTTCACACTTTCTTGTCTTTAAGTCTCCGACTTCACAAGACTTTCAAATATACGAAGTCACCTTCTTCGAAGGCTACTTACTTCTCTTTAATCCTTATCTACGTACGTCTTCGCACGATCTTGTGCGCTACATATGCTATCTTTTGCTATTCCGATCTCTAAATCCAAAAATCCCTCGGGTTCATGTGGAATAGATGGTGGTTCTATCAACTCCACAAAATGCTTAGAGAGAAACTACGTTCTCTTTATGATCAATGATTTTTCGTAGTCTACTGACATAAAAAACATGATGAACTCGAGAGCTCTCCGACAAGTCAAGTTTGCATGCTAATCCTCCATTCTTCTTAAGGATTTTAAAGGGACCGCAGTATCTAGGCGAAAGTTTCACACTTTCTCGTCTTTAAGTCTCCGACTTCGCAGGACTTTCAAATATATGAAGTCACCTTCTTTAAAGGCTACTTACTTCTCTTTGACCCTTGCTGCCTGCATACATCCTCGCACGATCTTGTGTGCGCTATGTATGCTATCTTTTGTTCTCTAAATTCAAAAATCCTCTGAGGTTCATGTGGAATAGATGGTGGTTCTATTATCAACTCCACGAAAACACATGGAGAAACTATGTTCTTTTTATGATCAATGGTTTTTTGCAGTCTACTGACATGAAAAACATGATGAACTCAAGAGCTCTCTAACAATTCAAGTTTGCATGCTGAATTCAAAAAAGGGCAAGTTAAGGCCTTTGACTACGTTAGAATAATTCTCCTAGGGTGGAGGAATTACCTATGCTTTCTAGGTGAGGGAAGTTTTTTTCGGGTTCTCGGTTTTGGGAGAACCGAGGGATTAGTCTCTTGTCTAGACATTCATGGGTGAGGCCCCGTGAGTGGGAAACCCTACCCTGCGCGTGAGATTGCTACTTCTGCTACTACTAGCTTCCCGGATTCCGGTGCGCGGAGGCGGCAGGGGTCTCACAGTGTGTCTATGAAATAGTGTCTATACTTTTTTCCCTAATGAAATTTATCACCCCCAAGGGAACTAGTGTCAAATGATTGTGAGGGTCCACCCCCGAGCTCTCCGTCTTGGTACATAGCCCAAGAGACTCGTCTAGTCGCTCCGAACTAGCACTCGCTCCACTTCTCGTAGAAACCTCGACTAATCTCTCCGGACTAGTACTCCTTTTCTAACGACAGAGGTGGCTGCCTATCGTATATAAGGGCGGCCGCGTCGTGAAGCACGTCATACCTCTGAAAAAGATGAATCATGCTCACATAAACCACGTAGTGACTCCAAGAATTCACTGTTGTTCCATTTTCTTTACCTTGGAGTGGCTTTAACCTATAAGCAAGTTTGCTTATAGGTTTTGACCTTGGCAGCACATCAATGCCATGGTCAAGCTCCCTAGATGGTGAAACACCATCGGAAAGGTCATTGGGAAACACATCCTTAAACGCTCACAATAAATCACTCAAAGCAACGGTGTATTATTTTATTATCTCGGTTTTAGTCTTGGCATTTATGTTTTGTTCACAAGAAGACAAAATAGGTTTTGGAAAATAGTAGTCTCGACCAAGGCCATCTAAGTTATTACAACTTACATTAGTTTCAACTACGAAAACTTTATCAATCACATTTATTTCATCTATACGAAAATAAATTGATGCAAGAGAATACAAAAATATACCTACTATAAGTTGTCAATGTCAATGACACGACGACACAACTCTAGGGACGAAATCATGGGTGTAGTTGGAACCTCCTGCTCACCCTATAGCTTCACCACTCTCCCCTCATGCACAAACTTTAAGCTATTGTCCTAGTAGCTACAACTCAGGGTAGGGCTGAGGTTATACAACCTCTCCCTAGCTAGATAAATATCAACTCTGGCCAAGTGCATGACCTGAAAATCCAAACAGGCCTTATAGCCCTGCATAGCTAAAGGTATCCCCAAGACCACTGTGTCCCAAATAGTTTCATCGTGACCACATAAGACAAAGATACATTGTACTTATGGTCGCTCTTGGTCTCTGGCAAAATCGTAACTACTTAACTAACGCGTAGTTAAGAAAGTTGTGAGTAGCTCCATCATTAATCATGACGGCGACGAGATGACTCTACGGCCACCTAACTTGCCATACCAGCAGACCAAATCATGTGGTCCCACTGATGACTGTCACATCGCCGAGGTAACACAGACCAAATCCTATTGATGGTTGCCACATCGTCGGGGTAACGCAGCAAGTGTAGGTACTATCCATTTGTCCTACAGTCACCTCTTTGAACTCTATGGAACTAAGAGGTAACCACTAGATAGTATGTAGCTGCCGAGAGGATTTACCATCCTTCTTGGCATCGCTAGAACTACCTTCTTCAGCTCCCAGCTTTGGACATGCTGCCTTGCTATGTCCAGCCTCGAAATAGTTAAAGCATAGATTTTCCTTTCAAGCTTTCTCGTATTGTTCCTTCTTAGTGGATTTAGATTGGCTTTTCTCTAAAAAAATGGTGCAATTTCTTCGCCCAGTGCCAACTCTGCCCTCTGATGCTTACTCTAGCCCCCATTGCTCCTTGTTGCCCCAAAATTTTTTCTCTTAAAGCTGGGGTCCTCTTTACCCTCAGTTGTCTTGCTAAGATTAGATATAGAGTGATGTGAAATGTCATCATAAATCTGTGCATACTTTATGGCCTCAGTGTGAAATCTATCGACTGCTTAGGCTCTACAAAAGCCTCATATTCTAGGTGTAAGCCTCTCATGAATCCACGTAAAGTCTGCAATTCATCAATTCCCTTTAATTTCAACACAATCTCGTGGTAGTTGGATATGTACTCTAAGTGACCCGCTATAGCTGTGTGGAGAGATACTCTCTCTCTCTCTCTCTCTCTCTCTAGCTGTGTGCATGGGCAACAACCACCTGTTGTATGCATGGGCAACCACCAAACCACAGAGAGCTTGAAGCATAGAGGGAGTGAGAAGCAGCCGACAAGGGGCACCAGCCGCCCCTCGTTCTCTATCTCAAAGCTCGTCAACTATACAGGGTGGGTGCAGTAGAGCAGGCCATATAGCCACGGGAGGAGTGACACCAAGCACCAAGCTTTCTCTCTCTCCAACGTTTGCAGTAAAGGGAGAAACGTGGCAAGGAAGTGGAAGTCTTGGCATTATTGGAGAACCCATAGCAAGTCTTGGCATTAGCAACGCCTTCTCAATCTCTCTTTCCCAACCTGTGCACATCAACAAGGAGGAAGGGACTTTCACTCTCTTTATCTTACTGGCCTACAAGCACATCATAGTCAGCAAGAACCCTTGGTGCAGTTTGTTTGAAGCGGGTGATAGTGTGGACATAACTCGAGAGACACACACCACACAAGGGTTCTAAAGCCTGTCGGCACGACATGTGCCTATATAGGATCCATAGAGACACAACTCCATCTCTCTCTCTCTCTCTCATATCAAGACCACGTCTTTAGCGGGGCCAACACACTCTATGGGATTCAGATCGCTAGTTTCGATTTCTCCCCTGTTTTTATTTATTTATTGCATTTCTTTTATATTTTATTTTTAAAATAAAAAATAAATAAAAAGAACAAGACTTGAAAAATCCGATTCCAACATGGCTAGCGGGGGAGGTTCACTATCGTTAGGTGGATTAGGGGGGTTTTCTCATATGTCATCCTCCGTTTCCGGCCTCTCCCAGGCCAAGCTTGACCATCTTTGTCAAGCAGTGACCGCTTGCCAGATTGAGATGACGCAACTGCCTTCGAGCTTGTGAGGGACTGGGGATGTTCCCATTGACGTACCTCTTGATGTTTGCCTGTCCGCCCTACAGATAACCCCGTAGGCCCGCAGAGCGACGAACAGCATGGAGTTAGTGAACGAGCAGCCCCCCTTGCAGGCTGTCAACACTAATGAGAATTACTTCAAGGATGATCTTCTCGATGATGAGGACACCTATGGAGATGATACTCGACCCACGGATGTGGAGTTAGAGGCCGACATGGATATCTCGAGGGTGTCCATAGCCTAGTTGTTTTCAAGGACTAGCGTATTGGAGAGAAATTAGATCGAGATTTTATCCATGCTTAGGCGTATTCATGCCCATTTGAATGCTAGTCTCACTAATCCCACAGGGAGTGTTGTTACACCAAGATCCGTACAAAGGAGGGTGTATTTTCCTCCTACCAAGGACATAGTACCTCAAGTAGGATGACGGGTTGGAGTGCTTTACGAAGCAGTTCGCAAAAACAAGCAACCGCTAATCTCCTTAAGGACCTTAAGCCACCGAGCCTCGAGGGAGAGGAGAAAGAATGCAACAGGGACTCGATAAATATCTTTATGCAGAATTGGTTGGATATCCACAACCTCAGGCAAGCGCCAGAGAATGTGAGGCTCATAGAGGCCAACCTGTCTCATTGACATGCAAGGCGTACAAATGGTGGATGAGTTTGGCCGAGAGTGCCAGACTTTCTAGTACCTAGGTAGAGTTTAAAACGATGTTTCGAAATGAGTTTTTTCATGTGAATGAGTTATAGAGGTCCTGGCGTGATTGGGGTAAATGCTCGAAGCAGGGCATCTCTTTTATAACTGTTGTTTCTCACATTGTCAGTTGTTGTGTTGCGCTTCCTCGCTCTCACACATGCAACAGGTGACAAGGTGGCTATTGTGTGTTGGATACGGGCGGGGTGTGGCCGTATAATGTGTAGCTGAGCCTGCCAAAAAATGAAGAAGATAGAGCATTCTTAAGCTTCCCCTGCTATGCACTAAAAACAAGAGAGAGAGAGAGAGAGAGAGAGAGAGAGAGAGAGAGAGAGAGAGAGAGAGAGAGAGAGAGAGAGAGAGAGAGAGAGAGAGTCATGCGCACTTCTTCCCCTGATGTGGATATGGCTATCGTTCTTGCTTGTACTTCTCTCCATCACACACACAGAATTCGATATGGTACTTCAAGCCTCCCCCTCCACACACATGCGTGTTGCTCTGTAGATCAGATTAGATAGGATTTGGTTGAGGAAAACCTTTGAGTGGGCATAGCCCTTCTTGGTCACACGTGGCCCTAACGAGACGGACTGTCTGCTTTGATACCAATGTTACACTCCTGTAATAAACGACAAAGGGAAGAGAGCTCTAGATCACCACCCAACTATAGAGGGAATGAGGATAGGGACCCTCACTACCGGGGACATATATAGTGGCCTGCTTGCCCATACATGTCTGGTCACCTGTGGGACCACGCTCGGGCGCCCTCTCCCCTGAACCTCGGCTCGCTCACCACCCACGCTCCGGTAGACGGTCTCGGAGGTCGATCAAGCTCCCCATAGTAGCCACTACGAGCTACGTAACACTCTCTCTCTAACCTACTCTCTTTGCCTTTCTCTAACTTTCTTTACCTCTCTGACTCTCTATAACTCTCTCTTTATCTATCTTTCTAACTCACTCTCTCTTTCTCTAACTCATTCTCTTTACCTTTCTCTAATGCACTCTCTTCAAAAAAGCTTCTCTCTCTCTCTCTCTCTCTCTCTCTCTCTCTCTCTAACTTTTTAATCCTCTAATATAACCTTCTAGCTCACTCTCTAATACTCTTTCTCTCTAACTCACTTTCTTTACCTTTAGATCTAACTCTCTCTAACTCACTCTCTTTCTTTCTCTTTCTAATGCTCTCTCTGTCTCTCTCTAACCTTCTCACTCTCTAACCCTCAAATAAGATATATAGTAGTATAGTATGGTATAGAAGTGTAGTAGTATAGTATAAAAGAAGAGAAGAAAGGAGGAGTTGGCATGTGGGGCAACTAACAACAAATCCCAAATCATGTATTATAGAAGACATGGTTACAGATTTCAAGCCGTCCCCTAAGACCTTCTTGATTCTTTGGCATATTCTTTCACCCCTCTTGTGTCCCCTCATGTGTGAGATTTGGGACCTCTTTTCAAGCCTTGTGGATGCAAATAGTTGTGATAAAGATGTGGCCTTATGTTGTGAGAGAAAAACCTAAGTTTGATGTGTTTTTTGTTTACATCCTTGTGATTAAAAAGTAGCTAGCATTAAAGGACAAGCACATGGTGGAAAATAATTGGTTATGACCACTCAACATTCTAAAGATAAGTTTTTAAGGAGGTGAAGAAATGGTTGCCAAGTCACTTTCCACTCAACTAGTTACTCTAGAAAGAAAAACTAGCTGTGGTTTCGGAGAGGATTGAAGTAAAAAGAGACAAAATCATTCACCATTTATGCACTTATGAGCTCAATACATAGGTTTTGCTTAGTGTTGGCTTACAACCAGTTGTAAACCATGCCTTGTGTGGTGGAAATTGGCCTCTAGCTATCTAGCTTGCAACTCGTTGCTATTTGAACTTTTTCACCCCCAAAAAATGAGCAATCAATTTCTGTCCATGTAATACAAAATTAGTTTGCTAGCTTACCTCTTGTTTTTTCCTTGGGATGTAGCCATGAGGAATGTGGAAACAAGCCCTTAAGTCTCGCTGCTATACGAGTCACATTTGTACGAGCTTTGGATGAAGCCTCAGTCACTTCCATGTTATCAGTTTCTCTACTCGATTTATTAGTTTGAAAACTATGCTTTTGAAAAGCTTTTAAATGGAAATGTAATTGCTTTGGGGAGGAGTAGAGGGAGGAAGGGATTCCAATCCAATATTTATTTAAATGGGAATATTAGTGTGTTTTGTTATTGACTAATGAAAGAAAAAAACATAGAGGATAGGTATTCGTGATTAGAATAGCCTATTTCCTAAAAGGCCACGAGAAAATCGATATGTCTTGTTGTTGATTAAGGCAAGATCACAAAGAGATTTAAGAGAAACCAAATAGCGTGCGAGCGAGAGAGAGAGAGAGAGAGAGAGAGAGAGAGAGAGAGAGAGAGAGAGAGTAAATTGCAAACTAGCAAGTGCACGCCACCAGTAAATTGCCTTCTCCTCCTTGTCAATCCATAATTGTGAACATCACTACCCCGGGGAGTCACTCTATGAAATGGCATATAACATGTGGGTGCATGTATGTATATGAATCACCTCTAATTTTAGTTTTTACATTATTGTTTTCTCCATTTTTATAACCATGCATATCGAAAATTTGAAATCCTTTATAAATTTACGAGGGGGTTCGAGATTCTAGAAAGTTGATAGCATGTATATCATATTCATTTCACACGTGATGGTAAAGTCAAACTCTAAAAGAATACCCATCTCTAGTGTTAAACCCCCAGGTGCAAGGCTTATTCACCAAATAAAGGAAGGCTTGATATGGTTGATAAAGAAAATAAATATGGTAAATAATGTTTATACCTGTTTACAGTATACACCATGGCTAAACCCTCTCTCTTAGTGGTGGTATGGCTAAACCCTCTCTCTTAGTGGTGGTATGGTTACGTTCAATGATTAAGTTGTGACCGATAGCAAAGGTCACACTGAAGTCCATGTTATACTCCCTCGACTATGCTAACAGGCATCCAATAGTGAATACTGAAGCATCGATATGCACATGAAAAATTAGGTCCTAGTTGAGGTTTGGGGGATCTTAATATGGGTGTGCTTTGTTAATTTGGGAACATCCTGATTCCCAGACATTCCTTCAATTTAAAAACTTGTTTCTTGATGAGCAGTTTTTGGACATTGTAATTTGTGCCTTATGAAAATGTAACCATGGGCATAAGTACCCAGGTACACATGTGACGTGTCTACACTGCACACTACTTTACTATAGCCAACATCTATGTCCTAGGGACCTTCTCTCTATATCTCTCTCTATTTTGACACGTGTCATCAAAGAATGCAAAGTGGACAGAGTGGGGGAAGGGCTGAGAAGAGAGAGAGAGAGGTGTCAGCCGCCGCGGTCAGAGCCGCTTGCTTTTTTAGAAAGCAAGCGTTCATCAGTTTTTGCATTTACTTCCATATTTAGTGGTGGGGTGTGGCATTCAAGGTTTTCCCATTGAATTGTAGAGCTATTTAATGCAAATTATATAAAAATAAGAAAAATAGGATGGCTAGCAAATACCTTTCGCCAAAGCTTGAATAATAATAAGTTTTTGATATTTTATGATTTATATATATAGCTACCCAACCTGGAGGAGGCAGACATCATATTCAGAATTCGCCAATTTTCATATATGCAACACCTTGATGGTTAATTTTTTTTAAAAATAACACATTAACACCTTGACGGTTATTTCACTCTTTAATTCTCCCCAATGTCCAAAAAAGCTTTGGTAGTAGGGGCTCATTGTAGGCCCCCAGCGGGTCGCCCTCTTCATTAGGCAGCGTTAATGCTGTCCCTTTTCATCGAGAATTTCACTCCTTCCTTCAAAAATGAGAAAATTTACGGCACTTAATCTATCCCATATTGACCTTTTTTTTTCAAAAAAAAAGGCAAGATTAATTAGAAAAGGAGAATCCGAGATACATGGGCCACGTGTCCATCATGCAGTGGACACGTGGCAAGAGACAATGGCCAAAACGTGTATTCGCATGTGCCTACACGTGTCGGCACATGCGGTGCAGCCTCCTATTGGCTAACAGTCTTTTCAACTCCTACTCCACTCTGCATGTTTCCTTCTCTTTCGTTCAATCGACCTTGCAGTTAGTTTTGCCCTTCTCGACGCACAGAGGATAGGCGGGTGGCTTGGTGAGGTGTTTCTCCTTACTATTGAAAGGTTATCTGCTTTTCTATCTCCTCTAACCAGTTTTGTAGGGGGAGAAGGTTCGAAACTAGCCCTTGTGGTGGTGACACAGATAGGGTGAAGGAGGCCTCTCCCCGTGGTGGCTGGAGTCCTTCATCTTCCTTGTTCGGCATTCTCTTTTGTATTTCCTCCTTGCGGGCTCGTTTCAGGTCTGCTTTTACAGTAAGGTAATTCTGTCTTGATGGCATTCAGTAGCTTGTATCTATTTGGTCCTCTTAACTCCCTTGCCGGAAGAAGTGCCGCTGTCCTACTCATCAGCACTGTCTAGCAGAGCAATCCAATGGAACCCTCAGGAAATCTGGAAAATCAGCAGACCCCCCACCTTCAATATCCTAGCTTTTCACTGGTTAAAGAACAAACCCCTTCTCCCCATCCCTAATCTTGAAAAATCCCCCCCAATCCATGTCACTCTTAACCGTAGATGGAATATCACCTGGGACAGGAAACAATGGTACAACAGTCTCAAACAAGGAGCTGTGGAGCTCACACATTGAACCAAAGAAATCATGCCTTGCCTGGCTGGTAGCCTACAGAGCCTTGTGGACACAGAGCAAGGCTGCAAAGCTTAACATCGCCTCAGATCAATGTGCTAGATGTGGATTACCTGAGGACGATCTACACATCTTCTTCCACTGCAAGCACATCTCAAATACTTTCAAAGAGCTACATGCAGCTATTCTTAGCTGGGGTAAAGATGTAAATTGGAAGAACAATATGTTAGGAGAAAACATAGGATGCTCAACAACTCTATGGAATGTAATAAGATGTGAGTATCTCTGGCATGCCTGGCTATAGAGGATTGCAGTTACTTTTGACAACCCCGAAATCATGGGCCCTCCTCTCTCGGTATGTTTAATTACAACATGCATTAGGTATTGGACCAAACAAACACAAATCCTATTCAGTCAGGAGAAGAGGTTACTGATTAAGTTCCAAAAGAGAGCCTCAGTGGAGATGAGGCTGAACCTCCACCAACTGATATTGACCTTTTCAATTTGTTAGCACTCTCAGGGAGTAATGGCTATGGCGGAGAAGGCTACAATCGGCAAATGTTAATAAAGCGAGTTGAGCTATGTTGTTCGAGAGTTACACAATGCACTGTCGACTCCAGAAAGCTTCAAAGTTCATAGCCTATAGGTACACTTGGTGGATTGTGGAGCCAAAAACAAATGTAATTGTCTTACTCTCGAGTCGAGTCTATATATATAGAGAGAGGGGGGGTCTGTCTAGTGTCAATTTCTACTTGCGTATATATATATATATATATATATATATAGAGAGAGAGAGAGAGAGAGAGAGAGAGAGAGAGAGAGAGAGAGAGAGAGAGAGAGAGAGAGAGAGAGAGAGAGAGAGAGAGAATATAGGTTTCATATAATGGAAAACATATGAGCTTAATTATGTGTATATCTTAAATATTGAGGAGATCTGGGTGTGAGAGAGAGAGAGAGAGAGGCGGCGAGGCTTGCATAGTGAAGGCTTTCTCTTGTTGGCTCCCCTTTTGCACATACGTAGACCTAGTAGAGAAAGAAGGCCCATGCTTGAGCCACAGATCAGTGCCAACCATAGTCGACGGCCACCAGTAAGCAATTTTTTTCCCAAAGCTTAATTTGGGCTCTCCACTAACAAGTATTCTATTTATATAGTCTCTCATTCAATTCACTTAAATAATGTTTGTGTATCTATATAATTATGATACTTAAATAATGTTTGTGTATCTATATAATTATGATGTGGCATGTATATGTTTTTATGCATGTAAGAATATCTCTTGCCTAAAGACACGGGCCATGCCACTAGTTAGTTATCTTAAGGAAGAGTTTCACAATAACACAAAGCTTCTAAGTGGCACTAATATGGAGATTCAGAAAAGAAAGAGGAGGTTGGGGTAAAATTTGAATTTGGTCAATCCAGTGGTATTTATAATTTATAATTTTTATAGTAGATGGAGATCTTTCTTGTACACTTACTAGATATTCAATTCCCGTTATATATTCATATTCACTTCAATACTGACTGTCCACACAATGGCAGCTAGGTCGCAGGTGTAGCCACGCTACAGGTAACAGAACACAGGGACTAACTAGGTCACTGACTCACTAGGGTTTCAAATTTCAATACTTCACTAACCAGTAACAATTGATTTCGAACCTCTAAGTACTTACCTCTAGTAAAAAAAGAAAGTTACCGGAGCCTCGTGTGCGACGATGAATTACAAGACCTCGTTGCCGGTGTCGCGTAGTGTCAATTTATCAATTATGTCCTAGTGCTGTAGGGCCCTACAGAGTGGGATTTCGGTATTTCGAACGTGCAGCCGGTGAAATTTGAAGAGTTTATCTCGGACGCTGCCGGAGTGACGAGTCAGAGAGAATCAGTGAGAGAGAGAACCAAGGACTGAGCACTGAAGAAGCCTCGTAAAAGGCTCGGTCCCTCCACAGGCCTGAGACTCTCAGGCTGTCTCAGCGACCCAGGTTTCAAAGTTCGACTTCAAGTTCAGCGTCTTTTAAGTTTGGTGAGGACTCAGGAGCAGGCCTGAAACTTGAAGGCTGCAAACTTCAAAGTTTGGTGAGGACTCGAGGAGTCAGGACTCAGGACTTGAGTTTGAGCTAACCTGCCTGGGCCCTGGAGAGAGAGAACACTGAAGTCTGAGATCAGGTACTTGTTCGATGTGCACCCCGCTCCTTCACGTTCCAAGACGTCTGAGCTTTCCCCGAATTTCAAAAAATATCGCGAGAACAAGCCTTAAGGCTTAGCCTACCTGCTCAACAGCTTCGTAAGTTGACCCATCTATCTATCTAGTATCTCTAGCCAACAGAGGAGGTACCTTTTGGCTTGTGTTGCTTCCTTGCTTTTTGTACAGCTAGAGCTGCATGGCCCATGGCTGTTCCCCAATTTCCAAATTCCGATAATATTACCCTATCCTGCAGAAGTTCCATGGAAACTTTCCCTTTCCTATCTGCAGAGGCGTGTCACTCCGCCTTCTATGAAAATAGCTTTTTGGGCACGTCACGACTGCAACATCTAGTCCACTCCGCAAAGCAGAGGACCTTGATCTGGGTTGGCTGACTTGAGCGCCATTTCAATTTCAAATTACACCCTTCTTCTTAAGCCCCACTACCAGTCTACCACACTATTGGAGAATCGTTTGGACAGCGGACCCTTTGCCTTGCCCTACTCTTTCAAGCCCTCAAAACAGTCCTAACATCACTTTTCGTCCGATAAAGCAGTTCTGTCTCGTAACATTACGACTGCGATTGCAAAGGTAGCCCTCCCTTCTTCGTGGCATCCGCACGCCCACACCCTCTCTGCGAGCAATTGCAAAGATAGTCCTGCCCTCGCTTCGCTCGTGGAAGCCACAAAAACACTCTCACCCCCGCCAGCCTGATCCGTGTCCTTCAATTGCAAAGTTCCGAGACAAAATAGACTTTCCATCTAATCTTATCAATTTTCATTGTATTTGTGCCTCTTTGTGCGAAGCTACACTTCCTAGCTATGACCGATTGGGCATCTAACCCTTGTGAAGGGCCGAAAGGGCACAATTTGAGGTCAGGCGCATGCATGAGAGTCTTCTCCCAGCTCTTTCATTGGAATCGTGTGCTAGGAGGAAACAAAAATCTTGCGACAAGGTTTCTTGGGCCGGGTAACTAGTGGATATGCTACATTGAATAAGCAGTAGATCTTTAGGCTCCAACAGTTATCATCTGATTAACTAACTAGTGCGTTGGCGCAGATGTCCAGAGTATGTCGCCGAGCCACAAAGAAGCTGAGATCGACCGTCGGGCATTAGTGAAACCGGTGCTGGTAAGTATTGCATTTGAAAGTGTATATAGCGTCGAGATTAATTTCTAAACTTTCGTGTATGTTCTTGTAGCGAAGCAGCCAAAAAACCATTACGATATCTCGAGAATGTCTGGGACATGGTGTACAAGATTGGGAAGCATCAACTGAAGCCGCCGTCAATCAACTAGGTAGTTCAAGCGTCATGGTGAGCGATAGCTCATCACGAGAGATAGTCATGGAACTTCGGCAGCTTCTTCATGTCAAACAGGAGCCTTTTGTGCTGCAAGACGTGATTCATGAAAAGAGGCAGCCAGTGAGGATCAAGAGTAGCCGGGAAGTAAAAGTCGGGGCCAATCATACAGGGGAAGCGACTATAATTAGGTCGCAAAATTCTCTGAAGGCAAAGGCGAGCGAGAGCAGAAAGGTGCGAGACGGTGGTGATGGCAAGCCCCCCCCGTTTAGTAAGAGCGTGGCTCGTAAACCAGTTACCGGTTCTGCAGCAGCTGTTGTTCAAAGAAGCAACCGGGGTCCTGCTGAAAGCATGGTTGCACTGCCCTTGAATCAAGCAGCGTGTGGACAGTCTGTGAAGAAGGCACTCTCGTGTCCCACGAAGGGCACTTGGAAAGTGGCATCGCCAGGTAGAAATCCTGTTAAGAGTCCCAACAAGAGAGCCTTGTTGATGGAGGCTGCTGCCAAGATCCTCGAAGGCAGCAATCGATCCCGCAAACCACTCACCTCCGTCCGCATCTTGCTGGCAGAGCTGGACGGAAAGAATGCACAAGAGCAGCCTAGGGAGAAGCTTCTGAAAGTATTTTCCTTGCAGAAGGAGCCATCTGAAGAGCAAGAAATGCCGTCCCAATACATGGTACGGGGGGAGAGAGGTAAGAAGCACTTCAGCAACCAGAAAGCACATGCTACACGCAGAGGCAAGCAGATCCATGGCAGCTCTGAGGATCACCCTGGAATGTCTCAACGGCTTGACAAGGATCTTTTAACTATGCAAAGTCGAGTGTTTCCTTACGACAGGCCTCTGAATGACTCTCAGGCGTTAACCACCCTTGCTACTCCGGTTCATAGTCCCGTAGTGCAAGGGGTCTATGTGCAAAGGCCTGGTGGCTGTGTCCACCGGCCTGGAACTGAAGGCACAGCAAACGCAGTGATTCAAGCAGTGAAAGGAACAGAAGGCTCCTCATTAAGATCGTTTCTGCGACAACAAGCGATCCAGCGAGAGCATGCTGCTGCAGTGCTCCCTAAACTCATCATGGAAGATCCTCCACGGCTTGAACATGAGGCTTCTATAAATGAAAGTGCACCTGCAGCATCCAGAGCTTCGATGAAACATTTTTCCTTTTCTTCGATCATCTCTACTGACGGCTTGCTTGAACGTGGACTCTTTCCCTGTAATGATGAAATTCCAGGAAACAATTCATTTGGAGTCTCCCCGGCTGAGTACCTACAGGACTATGATGCTCCAATGGTGAAATTTGCTACAAGTCACATAGCCTGTGGTACTGATGCTGTAAGAAGTACAGCCAGGTATGAAGATTCTGAAGTACAGTTACGATGGCATGCTGGCGAAAGGTCAGAGAGCTTCATTGGAGCTGATGCTGTTGTCGTACAATCTTGCTGCTTGGCCCTTGATGCGGGAGGTGTGAAGATGGAACAACCATCCACGAACAGGAATGAATTGTGCATGTCTGCAGAGGTAGATGGTACAGAACTGCTGACTGCCAAAAAAAAGCCAGGCATACTTAGGTTATGTGACTATAGTTGGTGGGAGCGAGAGAACATTACCGCTGCAGAAGAGGACGACCAGCAACTTTATCAAAATCCTCATCAGGTAACCTTTTTGAATGCTTCTGATTTCTCTTCTTTTCTGATCCTTTTAGAGAACTCACTTGCTACTTCCACGTGCTATGTTCAGTTCTCAAAAGATTGTGATGAATGTGCTTCCCCTACAACTGTCAGAAGTCCTTTCGTGTTGAAAGTCTTTGAAGAAGGAAGGGACGCCAGCAACCCTGAAGGAGAACTTTCCATTTCTCCTGATCACACATGCATGGATGAATTTCAACAGTCCAGTCCTGTTTCCGTGCTTGATGCAGTTTTTGAGGAAGATTCTCCAACGCTGGGCACCTCCTTTACCTGTTTTGAAGGTAGCCACCCAGCCTTTTCACCTTTTCCATTCAGCTGGTTTGAAGAATTTGAGATTACTGTAAGGGGGCATTGAATTTTAGCTAAAATTTCAAAATTTCTCTGATTCAGAAGCCAGGCAGCAGTTGTTGGAAAATGTCCGGCGCTATGAGATGCTTGCACAAATGGATCTAGATATGTTGATGAAGCTTACTGAGGAGCAATCTTGCTCTGAATGGGAGGAAGATCCTGATGGCCCTAATTACCTTGAGAAACTAAGGGAAACTGATTCTACTGACATGTCTTTCACCTCCAGTCAGGAACAAGCTTCACGCTCTTATGTGGACTTTCCTGAGTTTCACTCATCGAATCGAGGAGACTTTTCAGGTGTTGAAGAACAGGGATGGGAACCTGATAATGAGTCATATGCTTCTCTCTTTGAAGAAAATCAGTATGGCATTTCTCTTGACTCAGATGCAAAGACGCACATATGTTACCTGCAGGAACTGGTGGACAAAGACTTCAGGCCAGCCTCAGATTGTACCTTTGACTTGATAGAGCGGCTCAAGGAAGGAGAGAGGCTAAGTTGCAAGGTTTTGTTTGACTGCTTTTTTGGTGAAGCATTGAAGCCAAGTGCTTTGGGAGTGCTAAATCATGTCGTGGAGGCCCATCCATGGACTAATGGCCCCAAGGAAATGTCAGAAAAGCTGGGAAAACCTGCATTCTCTTCTGCATTGGGTGTGGCGAATGCCCTGGTACAGATAGACCTAAGATGTGCTGGTACAAGAAATTGGAGACATTTCAGTCAAGAAGTCGAATATATGGGGATAGAGCTTGAGAGCACTCTTTTTGGAATACTAATGCATGAACTGTTATCTGATCTGCTGCAAGAGTCTTGAATCACACGTTTGTATTGAATGTACTGCAGTTCAGCGGGGACATATGCACGAATTAATTGTAAAGTTCATCTCAACTATCTTGTTGGATGAATTTAGAGAATCCCGGGGGGGGGGGGTGAAATTCTTGTCACAATTTGACAAAGATGAATGCAAGCAGGGCTCCTAATGTAATATAAGCCATCTTCTACAGGACTGCATTGTGAAATGCGTCATGCCATGTAATTATAGTAGTTCCACTGTTCCATGTTCTTTCTCTACAGGTACCTTATTACATCTTTTTCATGCTAGATACTCTGACTTTACCGCTAAGAGAATACAGAGTTCATCCACTGGCAGTAGTCCAGAATCTTTCGAAACCATGCTAGGGTGCTGATGAGAATGTAAATATTGCTTGGCTTATTGAGAGGCTCTCCCCAACCACCACCACCCTGCCCCTGCCCTTGTAAGAAGGCAGAATCTTTTTCCTAAAATTTCCGTCTTACAATATTTTCTCTAAAGTTTCGCTTGCTCTCACCACCACCACCACCACCCTGCCCCTGCCCTTGTAAGAAGGCAGAATCTTTTTCCTAAAATTTCCTTCTTACAATATTTTCTCTAAAGTTTCGCTTGCTCTCCCATTCCATGATCCTAAGACGATTAGTCCATTTTATTGAATTCACCAATCACTCTCTCAATCCCTCAAGATGTCTCATACATTCGTTCTCTTTAAGCATATGATGCATACACATCCCTACACATCCCATGATGTAATGAACACTCCATTGGTTACCACAACATAGATATTAGCAATGAAGTTACCACAACATAGATATTAGCAATATAAGAAGCATCACACATTGTTGTTATCTATAGCGTAGAGTATTGCACATGATAGCCAAGAACAACACTAGCTGCAATCCATCATAGAGATGAGACTCGTACACCAATGTGTATTATAGTTCTTCCTTGCGAAAGATATATTCTTTATAAATCATCATTATTAAAGAAATATTCTTTATAAATCATCATTAAGTACTTATATCTTTATGTTTCTCTTTGTCCATCAATGAAGAACTCGCAATTAAATTTTTGACATGTATGCTATTGTGTACTCATGAGTCATTTTTTGTGGCACTATTATTGTGTACTCACGAGTCATTTTCACATGCCACGTCTTTTCTCGAGTACACTCTAACTCCTCCATAAGAATACCTTGCGCATGAGAAGCCATGTGTAAGCTATCATCATAGCATGCACTTTAGGTGCTCATAGTGTCCGCTTGGTGCTCATGAGTTTTTTTGTGAATTTAGTAGTTACTCCAACTCCATAGTGATCCGTTAGAACACCCTCTACTCTCACTCCTAGGTTGTAGGCAAGATAACCTTTTCATGGTTAGGTCACAAGGACTACTTTGTCAATCTCGTGTCCTCCTTGCCTTCAAGACTTTCATAAGAAAGTCCTCTCTCTCTCTCTCTCTCTCTCTCTCTCTCTCTCTCTCTTACATAGTGTAACATCCGTCTATGGTACTCACACTCCAACGATAGACCAATGTGTCGTGTGCTCTCATGCGGGGATGCTTGTGTAAGCACACTTTGCCGTGCTCATCCATTATGCCTTCCAACTCCAAGGTCCCTAAGTACATCATCGTCATGATCCAATCTATCTAGTCTTACTCTATTGTAGATGCACACTACTTAGTCTCTCTCATTGTCAACCTCGTAGTCTATAAACTACACACAACAAGTAGCTCGACACTCATTCAGTGTATCGGCTCCACCATCCGACTTCCCATAGTGGCTCATTGGTGATGTTACCTAGGTGGCCACTCTATGAAGATGGCATCGCGCCATCTCCACATATAGTGGAGTGCAGTTGATTGAGTCAATTGGCTTAGTATGCTATTGGCCCATAGACCTCATCTCGTGTCTACACTCCAAGCCACACACAATTCGTTGTGCCCGCTTGGTAACCCGTAGTGTTAGACACTCATGATCTAGAAGGTCACTTTGTCTACCTCTATGCACACCCACCATTAGGCGGTCCTCTACTCTAGAGTACCGGTCTCCTACTCTAGAGTACCGGTCTCACTGTCCGATGTGATGACCCTCTTGTCCATCAGTGGCCCACTCCTTGAACACACCACCTAAACGGCAGACTCTATGAGCACACCATCATGGGGTTCTCTCTTCCTAGCGCCAACGGACCTCCCTCATGAGTCATGGCATGCTCTACCCGTTGAGCCTTGGCGATCTACACAAGCTGACTGTCGGCCAGCCCAGTAAGGCACACACGCCTTGGAGTCGAGCCCATCACGTCTGATCTCAACCCCTCTCTGTGCGCCGGCGGGCTCCAAGGTAACACCCTTGGCGTGCCGAAAGAGCAAGGAACCACATGGCCATAACCCATCACTTCGGCTCAAGAACCACATGGCCATCACCCATCACACTCGCCTGGTCTAATCCCCCTGCATGCTAGGCGCACAGGCCACAACCTTCACGCAGCTTTATGGCGCGTGCTTCATTCTCCTAACGTGTACGTCTCCAACACGTGGCGGGTCAAGTAGCCTGCCAGCCCTTCAGCGCGCATGGCAACCACGGCCTGAACAAGGCTTGGCGACCTCCTTCATGTATGTCATCCGCCTAGACCCCTAGCGGATGGTTTGAAATCAATTTTAAAAGAACCTATTCCAATAACTTCCATACCTAGGTTAGCACTTCCATACCTAGGTTAGCACGGTTTATGATATCAGCCCAACTCCACCGCTGCTGCTAACCGTAGCTGCTACCTTAGCGGATCATATACGCTGCTACCTTAGCGAGTACCTTAGCGGATCATCTAGGCTGCTATTTCAACCACACGAACTTACGTCCCGTTCTTTTGGTCAAAACTGGAGATCCACCAAACGACGATCAATTCTATTCCGCATTGAGTCAGATTTCGGGGATTCGTGAGATTTGAGTTCGCAGATTGCGTTGAGTAGAATCTGCCGACGCTAGGCAGACATCCAGACTCCTTAAATAAAGCAACGAGGACCAACGAGTGGGAACGAGAGTATTTTGGTGGTAGTCCTTTGGATCCCTTCGGAAGTTCCAAAGGATACTCAACGGACGGTGGGGCCGGAACAAGAGCCTTTTGGTGGTGGGACCGCACAAGCGGCCTCATGTCTGCGTCTTCTCCTGTGCTGCCTGCTGAGGTTCCGACCAGTGACGTGACGACTCGGCCGTCTCCTTCATGGCGACCCCACATGGCGCCCAGTCACCTGTGCAGTGTGGACCTCCTTGTGGATAGCAAAGGGTGCCACCTTTTGCCTTTCGCCCCTTGGCTTATCCATGCCCGTACCTATATTGATACATCTCTTCTCCTCAAGGTAACATGGTGGCTTGTGACCATTACTAGACGTCCTTGACGTCCTTTCTCGTAAGGAGGGAGTGTCCAGATCCTCTCGACAACGAGTGACTAGAATGCAAGCCAGCCGACCATGCAATGCATGCGCTCTACCCGTTGAGTCGTTCGTCGCTGGATGTATGCTTCATAGCACATCATGCTCATGTGCATACTCAACTCACTAGCCGCATGTCATGACACCTTGATTAACGAGCAGACTTGTTGCACTAGTCCTCCACTCAATTCAAGGCCCCCTCATTTCCCTTTTTAAGTGCTTGGAAGTGATAGGGGAAGATAGAATTGAGAAACCAATGCCATTGAGAGTCATAAGCTATCCACCACCATGCATAAACCTCATATATATGTGACCAAGGTGGTCTAAATAAATCTCACCCAAAGTGCTCAACTAATCACATCCTGATATCAAATCAATTGGCCCTAATTCCAACATGGTAAGATTGGCTTGTAAAGAGTATTTGAGTGTGAGGAATATAGTAATAGAAGGCCAATACATAGAAGTAACTTCATTCTCCCCATTTTCCACTTGAACTCTCAATGCATGTGAAAGATCTATGAGCTATAATCTCAAATTTTGGATAGAATTGGAGTTGAAAATCTACGAGTGCTCCTCGAATCCACCAAAATATGAGCCACTCTTCCATTGAGATAATGCCTTAATCCCAATAGTAGACTGTGGACTACTATTGTGTGCATATTCCACCATATATAAGTATTCGTCCCACTTTCTAGGTTTGTCTATGTAATACATTCTTAACATGTCCTCCAAGATTTGATTCACTCTTTCTGTTTGCCCATCACTTTGAGGATGATATATGCAGTAGTCATATCAAGTGATGTCCCAACGATTTTAAAGAATGCCTGCCAAAAATTTGAAGTGAATCGAGAATCTCGATCCGATACTATACTTTTAGGCATACCATGTAACTTGAAGATATTATGCACAAATACATTTGCCACATCCATAGCGGTATATGAACTCTTGATAGGCAAGAAATGATTGGCTTTTGTAAGCCTATCTACCACCACAAAAATGTTGTCATCATAACCTCCTTTAGTCCTTGGTAGCCCCGCAATAAAGTCCATTGATATACATTGCCATTTCATCTCTGGAACATCTAATGGTAACATAGAGCCTGGTTTCTTTACATGCTCAGCTTTCACCTATTGGGCATTTTAGACATTTCACCACATAATCCCTTACATAAGCTTTCATTCATGGCCAAAAGAAACTCTTTCTAGCCTTCGTGTGTATGTCTTCTGAAATCCTGGATGTCTTACTATGGCAATATCATGGAGGTCATGCATCAACTTGCTCTTGATCTCTATAACATTAGGTATGCATAACCTTTTCTCATAATATAATATTCCATCAATTACTTCATACTTTGCAAATGCATTTATTTCCTCTCGTGATCAATATTTCTTTGTCAAACTCGCAAAAGTTCTTTTGAAGAAAGAATCTCTTAGGAACTCACTCTTTACCTGTTCTCCCAAACTATTATGTATGATAGTGATTGCACTCACTAAAGCAAATAAAGCAACTTCTAGTTTTCTGCTCAATGCATCGGCCACTTTGTTTTCTCGTCTTGGTCTATAAATGATTTCAAAAGCATATTCCTGCAAAAATTCTATTCACCTTCTTTGTTTTGCATTCAATTCCACTTGGCCAAACAAATGGCTCAAAGCAGATTGATTAGTTTACAACAACTGAAACTTAACTCCAAGGAGATAATGTCTCCATACTCGCAATGCATACATAACATCTAATAATTCCAAATTATATGTTGAATAATTCCTCTCATAAGGTTTCAGCTTACGTGACTCAAATGCAACCGGATGCCTATCTTGCATCAAAACCCCACCAAGTGCTATAATACTAACATCCGTTAACAACCAAGAAAGTTTTTCCAAGCTCAGGTAATTTAGGCACAGGGGTTGTAGTAGTCAATGCAAACTTCAAACTCTGAAAACTCTGCTCACATTGTACAGTCCATAATATTCTACTCTTCTCCAGAAGGTATGTCATAGGACTTGCTTTATGAGAAAACTCAAAAATGAAGATTCGGTAAAAACCTGCAAGTCCCAGAAATCCATGAACTTCTCTAACAGAAATGGGAGTTGGCTATTCCACAATGGTTGCAATCTTTTTGGGATCCATTGAAATACCTTCTTTAGATATAATAAGTCCCAAGGACTACACCCTATCTTTAAAGAATTCACATTTGGACCTCTTTGCATACAACTTATGCTCTAGCAATATGTGAAACGCTTTTCGCAAGTGTTCTTCATGCTCTTTACTTTTGGAAAACACTAATATGTCATCCAAAAATACCAACACAAAGTCATCCAAGTTCTCCTGGAAAATGCGATTCATCACACACTAAAACATTAGGGCCAAAAACGTCTCAAAATGGGCTGTGTAAGGAATTTCGCTAACTTGCTAATTAGTAGAATGTTGACGGTCAAAACGGCTCCAAATTTAGCCGTTTTGGGTATTTAAAGCGTATCTATCTGATTGAATACGTATCTAAGTGCATATTTTAAAATCTTAAAAAATAGATCGTTTTCATGCTACTCTTTAATGGCTCGTCTCGAAATTTGTCCTCTTTCAGTGACTACGCGGCAAAATGACCATTCTCTCCAAACGCGCTCTTATCCATTCTCCAAAAAAATTTCACTCCTCTGCTTCTCTAAAAATTTCACAAGCTACATCTCATTCTCATTCTTCTGTGTCTCTCATGATCTAATAGCTCTGCTTATACTTTTTGCTCGGTTAGTAATGAGTGATACATCTAATCGTAAGTTTCATTTGAACATCAAGCTCAACCAAGAGTATGCAACTACACGGAGTGTCTACCAAAGATCCCTATCATGTGCAAATGAAGCTCAACATCTTCGTAACGAAGGAAAGAAGCATATTGACCTATGGGGACAGATGGAAGTCTATATCCACCGGATCCCAAAACAGGAAGGTATCCTTCTTTTCACACACCACATGATTTGATTAGATTTGTTGGTGATGGGGAGGATGGCTTACTTGGTTATAGTTCAAGACTATCTCAATCACATATTAATTATGCAGAATATACTACATATCTTCAAAATACTTCATCTTTGAATGCAACAAAAATTTTAGAACTTGAAAACGAAATAGTGTCTTTGAAACAAGAAAATGATCAATTGAAATCCTTAAAAGAAACTCCAATAGGATTAAGAGCACGAGTAAAACGAATGCGGGATGTAGTTAACTTAACAGAGAGATCTGGACAAAGAAAAAAAAGGTTAAAACTTGTAAGAGATCATGTTACTAACCTTCTAGGATTTGACATGTCTAATGCTCAGGAAAGGGTGAGATTTTTGAATGAGCTTATGAATAGGTCGGATATCTTGAAACTTTTAGAACTTCCTGAAAATCAAACTAAAAAAAAACTGGTCTTTCAACATCTATTAAAAGATATGGACTTATTAGTCCAGCCTTCCCAAATGCAAGAAGTTTGTGACACAGTGGGAGTGAGTAGAAAGGGATACAGAGCCATCTCTAAAACCTGGTTCAGGGTCCTTAAGTATTACAAAATCAAAGCTTTTGAGTTGCCTAGACCTCATAATGTTGGAAAATATAGAACTATGTTAAATGAGGAAATTTCTAAACATTTCGGAGAGTATTTCCATATTGAGGGAACAATGCCATATGAGAGACAAAAAAAAAAATCATCTTTTGAATACAACGTTTATAATAATATTTGGATGAACATTAGAAAAGTCCAATCTTTTATGGTGAGATATTACAACATAAGAGAAATAGATTGTGAAGGAAAACTTGTATTTGTTTTAAAATTAGATGAAGCTCAAATCCAAAAGTGTCAAAAAATGGAAAGAATATCTATATCCCTAATGAATAAAGCATTGGACTATAGTCAGGGTAAGCTTGATTCTCCATACCACAAAACTCAATCAGAAATGGAGCTATGGTGGATTGGATCAGCTCAGGTACCAGTAGAGAGTCATGAAACATTAAAGTGGCTCTTCTCAAAAACAGACATTCCTTCAGTTATTCAGAGCCAGAATACAGGTGAACACCTTCATGTTGATGACATAGGTGATTTCATTGTGGAATGGCATTTGAGTGCCGACCTCAAGGCGTTGAAGTGTATGTTTGGTGTATGTGGAGGAGCAAATACCAAATATCCATGTCTTTATTGCATGGCAAGCACAGGGACAAAAGAATGGCTTGCAGAAAATGAGATTGGAAAACCACCATCCAGAAATAATGTGAATGTTGTCGATTATCCAACTTCTGTTAAAATATGGGATCCAATTCTACCAATACATTTGAAAAATGTGCATATATGTACACTGCATGCAGAGATAAGAATCTTGGACAAATTGCTCAGACTTCATCTGGACTATGCATATTCTATTAAGCCGACTAAACTTGCAGATGAGTGCATAGAAAAGTGCGAAGCCTTGCTCTCTCAAATGGGTTTTCATGGTGGGGAAGTGCATCTTAAAAAAGATCCTGTTCTTTCTGGAGGTACAGGTGATGTTCTGCAAGATGTTTCAATGGGAGGAGCAAAAGCGAGAAGATTTTTGAGCAACCATGACACCAAACAAGTCAACGCAATGTGGAACTGTTGGAAACAGCTATGTGTCATCACCACAAATGTCAAAAGTAGACCAGATGTAGCCAACAAACGTATGGAAGTTTGGAAAAAACTCGACAATTTTTTCAAAGTCCTTAGACGACAAGTTGGTTCAAATACTTATGCAGATGATTTCAAAAACGCAATAAAGCTTTTGATCAAAGCTATCACAGATGCCTGGGGAGAAAAAGACATAACTTATTACTTGGTGAGTATTCAGACTTATCAAAACAGTTATAAATTTGTGTGTCCAGACTTATTACTTGAAATTTCTTAAATGTACTAACAAAAATTTTCTTTGTAGCATATTCTTTACTTGCATGGACCATATTTTGCTACAGAAGGACCACTTGCAACATGGAATACACAAGGAATGGAAAAGTCTCATTATCAAGCGAGAACTTCCTTTTTTAGATGTACCCGAAGAGGAGGAGGTGGACAAAGAAGAAGCAATGCACTAAACGAATTATTCAATTGGTTCTACAGGAGGCAATTACAAAGGATGAGATCAAAGACCCAGCAATCTGAAACTACACCAACACCTCAAGAAAGAGACTAATGATTACTAACACATTTGTACCTCTAACAAAAAGTTTTGCTGAAATAAAGTTGGTCCTTGCAAAATATTGTGTACATTAGTATTTGATTCTCTTGGGACTACTTGGCATGTCACCTCTGTATCTCAAAAATTTTCTCCTTCTATAACCTCCAAGGAGATTGATATCTGACACCTCAGCTGCTGCAGCTGCATAGCTAGAGTAGCAAAGAAAGTATCCTGCTCTTGAGGCATTGAAACCTGCAGCATATCCAAAGATTCTAAGAGCAGCAGCTCTCTCTAGAAGCAAAACCTTGTTAGCATTTATTTGAAGGGGAGTATATCCCATAAACCTTGACAACACCTTGAAGGCAAATATTGGCAACTCAGCATCTTCAGAGAAGTTCATGTGGAATGCACAGAACACAGCCTTATCCAATGTAGGCAAGTAGTGCATGAGAGCAGATGAAGGCCTTCTTGACCTTGTTTCTGTAGATTTCACTCTGGTGCCTCTAGCTCTTCCCAGAAAATCATCCTTATCAAGCAATTCAATCTGCAAGACAAAAACCTCAATTAAAAAAAATTACAATCACAATAACATTTAACAAAGGATTAAATGGAAGATACCTTCTGCAACTCATCCTCAATTACTACTTTGTCTTTCATCAAGTTGCAAGAGCCAACCCTTTCCACTTTATGAGAATCTGCCTGAAGCTTGAAATCTCTGCCAAAAGACTCAATACCTAACTCAATTAGCCTGTCCTCAAAATCCTCATCACTCAAGGAAGGTTTCCCCTCTTCCATTTTTTTAAGGCACAAGGCAAGTGCATCAGAAGCAGGGATAAATGAGTTGTCAGATGTTTGCAAATCAAGTGCCAAAAACTCTTCCTTTGGCTCTACTTCTGTATCAATAAAGTCTTTGGCCACTTCACAAGCTTCTGAAATTGCTGCAATACAGTAGTCTTCTCTGATATTGAAGAGACATTGAAGATAGGAAAGAGGAATAAAATCTTTCTCATTGATATAAAAGAAAGGAAGGTTTGGAAGAGTAACAGAGGATTCAGATATACTTGCTACCTCTGAAGGCTCTTCAGTAATAGTGGAAGCCCTAAATTCTGCAACATCAAGATTTGCACTCTCTCTCCTCAGCTTGAACATCAATTTCTTCCTCTTCTAAAATTTCACATTTCTCTAACTTTGAAACTGTGGTGACAATTAAGTTTTCTTCCTCATTCTCTACATCAATTTCTGGTTGTTGCTCTTTATCCTGTATTTCTGCTTTCAAAAATAGGAAGAAAAGAAAGGAGACATCCTTGGAGACAAGGTTGCAATGTTTTTTATGGATAGGACAAGAAATGGATGAAGGGCATGTGAAAGAAGTTCTATTTGAAAATCTACTGAACCTCTTTGTTACTTTGGCTTTCTCCACAGATAGCTGTGTAAAATCTGTAAGGTGACAAAAATCATGGTCTCCGATACGAAAACAATGAGCTTGAATTGACATTTCAAATTGGTTGTGCTCATCTTCAAGAATGTCCTTGAGCTTCAACAAAACATCTGAAAGAGAAAACCTTGGATTGAAAATCTCCACTGCATCAAAGTATACCTTCATATCATGACCATCTTGCAAAATAGCATTCAAGAGCTTCTCACTTGGGCTTTCTCCAACAAGCTCATATCGACCCGCAACACCTTTACTCATTGAGATATTTGAGAAAAATGCCTGAAAAATTCTGATGTGCCAGAACCAAGCGAAAATGAAAGGTCCAAAAAAATTGGAATGACTTAATCGCTTGGTGCGGGCTTTGACAATTACAAGGTCTCGAAATTAATTTTTTTTTTTGCAAAATAGGGTTTGGAAGAGAAAACGGTGCACAGCTTGATCTGACGCAAATGAGTGGTCCAAAACTTGGGAAAAAATTTAAAAGCGCGTGACTAAAACACATTAAATAGTGAACGTTAATGCCACGTGGCAATAATGATTACATACCACGTGTACTCAACGGTACTTTGTACGACATATCTGAGGTATAAAAGCTTAATATTGTAAAAAATATTCATTTTTTTCTCCGTCACTGTATCAAGCGAAACCAGGCTCCCTTTTGTTTCTCAACCCCACTTTTCCCATATCAAGCGTTTTCTCAATTCCCTACCCGAATCAAGCGATAACATACATCTCAATCCTTGCATTCTCCGCATCGCTTCGTTCCTGCCCGCATCAAGCGATTTCACACATCCGATTCACTAGGATTTCCCTCATCGCTTCGTTCGGGACTTCAAGTTTTCATTAAATCCTGCCCGCATCAAGCGATAACATACATCCGACCCTCTACGATTCTCGTCATCGCTTCGTTCGGGTCTTCAATTTTTTATTAAATCCTGCCCGCATCAAGCGATAACACACATCCGAACCTCTAGGATTCCAATATTCGCTTCGTTCGGGATTTTTCTTTTTTTTTATTTCGTGCCCGAATCAAGCGAATATCACCTTCCATTATCTTTGGATTCCCTATATCGCTTCGTTCGGGCTACTTCATTTTTTTGTCCTGTAATGCAAATTGCTTGATCTGGTCTCCTTTTCTAGCTTCAATGGCAAGGACGAAGCAGACTGCAAGGAAAGTTTACCCACCATTGGAGACTGAAAAAGCTGAAGACAAGCTAGGACCTTCCGAACAGGAAAAGCCCCTTCCAAAGCCTCGTGCGAGGGCGACAGCAAGAAAGAGATTGAATTATCAGGTGAAGTCATTAAGAGAGATAAGAGCAGCACAGAAATCTACAACTCTCCTTATCCCTCGACTGCCATTTACACGGGTTGTCATGGACATATCAGAAAGGTTGGTTGGTAAAATGAGAAACACATATCTTCAGAAAGTTCGATGGGAAACCCAGGCCCTCATGTGTCTTCAAGAGGCTGCTGAAGATTTTCTAATCGACTTTATGAATGATGGCTACATTGCTGCTGCATTTGCTCATAGGATCACTCTTATGAGCAAAGATTTTGTGCTGGTGTCCAGACTTAGATATAAGTTTGACAAAGCTTTGGAGCCTATTCCAAGTCAGGATATGAGAGCTTTTGAAATTCTTAATATCCCTCCAGCAAGGCAACCCAAGCAGTCTGTTGTTATTGAAGATATTTCTCATCCTTATGATACAAGAAAAGCTCAGGATATCAAAGAAGAAGTTGAAAAAGAGAGAGAGCAAGAGAAAATTTCAGAGGATGCACTTCTTTCTCAGCAAGCTGAGATTCTCCATTCATCCAATTCAGAGCTTTATAAGAATGTGACAGGTCAAATGATAGTAGATGTGTCCATGCCTGGAGAGGATGAGGTGTATTGTGACATTGCCCCTGAGGACACAAGCATGCTTGTGAATCCTAATATTGAGATATCTGACACATCCTCTTCATCTGCCTGAGGTTTGTAGGGATTTGCTTTTGTTTTCTTGATGAATTTCCCAGGAACCATATTTTGTTGACATGTTTTGTTTGTGTATCCAGATGTCTTATGAGGGATCTTCATGAATCAATGGCTGTGCAAGTGACAATTCTTGATCCCCTTGTTACACAGTGCCTTTTCAATAGGCAAGGGGATCTTGCAAGTTTTCTCAAAAACTTTGATATGCTTACCTGCAATTACATTGTGTACCCTTATGTTGAAGTGTAAGACTCATTCTCAATTACCTTTTGCCTATTATAGACATGACAGTATTCATTACTAATTTCAGTACTCATATTATCACAGAGGCCATTGGAGTCTTATTATTATCAATCTATTGGATAGAGATGTGATCTTTATGAACTCTTTGGCATCCATCCATGGGAGAAGTAAAATGTAAGAATCAATTTTTCTTGACCCTCAAATTTCTTGCATTATTTCAATTATTTGGTTGACCCTCAAAATTTTATGTTTGCAGTGCTGCCAAACTTATCTTGAGTTTTCTAGCCTCTACCTATGTAGACTACAAACTTGAGGATTTTAAGTACTTCAATCAGGAAGTTCCCTTGCAGAAAGACTCAACATCTTGTGGATGGATGGTTCTTGCTAATGCTTGGAGATTTCTTGAGTCAAGATTCAGAATGACAACACTTTCTGTAAGTTCATGAATAAAAACCATTGATTGATTTAGTGAATACATTGAGTGACCTGTTTTCTTACTTTCTTATTTTCTTTTGTCTTAGTTGCATGAGTATTCAGATTCTTGGGTAAGTTGGGTAAGGGAGAAGGCAGTGCCCATGGTTTTGAGCAGATCCATCAATCCATATGATCCTGATTCTCCCTTTCCACCTGGAGCCAAGGATTCAACTTCAAAGAAAAGGAAAAGGGAGAAGAAGGAAAGCAAAGACAAGGATGACTCATTCAAGAAGGAAAAGACATCTGCCAAAGAGAAGAAGAAGAGAAAGAAGAGCCCTTCCAAGAGCAAGTCTTCCAAGGGGAAAAAGAGCCATTCTAAAGAGAAGAGCCATTCTAAATTAAAGATCCCTCAGGCTACAGAGAAGATCCCTACCCCTCCTGTTAAAGAGAAGAGCCCTAGCCCACTTGCTAAAGAGAAGACCCCTAGCCCTCCTGCCAAAGAGATGAGCTCTTCACAAGCTCAAGGGAAGACACCTATCAAAGAGAAGATCCCTAGTCCTCCTACCAAAGAGAAGAGCTCTTCTCCAGCTCAAGAGAAGACACCTATCAAAGAGAAGACCCCTGTCAAAGAGAGGAGTGCTGCTAAAGGTCTTCCTTTTCACTCACCAGTGAAATTTAAAATTCAGAAGCGTCGTTTGTCCAACAAAGGTAGTAAGAGGGCAAATGTTGGCTCTCCATTAAATTTCTTGTTCATGTTCCCCAAGAAGACTGCCAAGTCTCCAAAACCACCCTCCAAAGAACCTTCTCCAAAACCAGACCCCACTGCCAAATCTCCCTCGCCAACACGTGAAGGTCTCAAAGAGGAGCCCAACTTACCACCATTAGGGGAATCCACTCTAAAGTCTTCCTCTCCAACACCTCAAGTGCTGAAAACTCCAGAACTTGAACCTCAATCAGCAAAATTTGATCGAAGCAAACAGAAGAGAGAGAGATTCTCTAAAGATGCAGGGTCATCTCATGCCAAAAGGAAAGTTGATTTTGCAGAGTGATTCCACATTTTCGATTTTGTTTTGTTCATTTTGTCCATATGAACACACCCTTTTTGGGTTAATTTTCTGTAAAATTCTGTATCAATAATTTGATATCAATCTGTTAAACCTTGTTTTGTGTCGCGAACAAGTTGTTAACCAATTTTGTGAAGAAGACGAGACGAAATCTAGCAGAATATATTGATTACATTATCCTTTTCAACTGTACAAACTTGCCCTTGCAAGTGGCTCAAATACAACTTTTTTTGGGGGGAGACATGTGATGCATGAGGTTACACTCTCCATCCTTGTACGGATAACAATATCATCTACTTTGAATCTATATTCAGGTGATATTTCATCCAGAAACTCAAGCGACTCTCTAACATGTTGTAGTCGCCAGTTTGATGTTACTATGAGTTTCCTAGGATCTATGAATGGATGGACTATGATGTTAAATTCAAACTCTGGACAATTCTCTTCAGAGTCCAAAGGGACCCAACTACCAAGCTTGCTTTTTCATCTCCTATAGTCATAGCCCAAAACTAAGGATTGGCGACACAGTTGGTATGAGATGGACAAAGAATTTGGGCTTACTCTACAACTGATATTGTCCCCCATATGAAAAGTTTCCTTGGTACTCCATCCTTCTCCAAGTACAGTGTCCAGATCAGTCAGAGATAGTCTTCTATTAAGCCACATCGTTCTTGTCCTCTCCAATTCCATTGTTTTGAAACATGCCACAAAGACATGTATAGGCAAGAACCATTGAAGTTTAATCCTTCTTGAAATCCTTCCAGGAGACATTGCTTTAAGAATATCATCTTTGATTTTGGATTTGAAGCTGTTATTGTATTTGGATCAGGAACTTCCCATTCTAGTGACATTATTGTGGGAATAGGTATGTCATACAATTCTCCATGAACACCTTCTCTTGATGGAACCCTGTATTCTGCAAAATACACAAATAAATCCACTGATTTGTAAAATGAAGGTGGTTTGTCTGCGTACATGACATCTGCAATCCCCTTGTGAATTGCCTTGAATGTGCCACTTAAGCTCTCAACAGGCTGCCACTCCACAGCTGTTGACGGAAAGATAACTGAAATGAAACAAACAACAAATATATCAGAAAGAGAAATATTGTGTTATGTCAAATAGATAAAGGTTTGTTGAATTACAGTAAGAATGGAGAATTGGATGTTCATCCAAGTTCAACACCATGTCTTTGGCCATGTAGACATGTTGAACTTTTGCAAGCCAGCCATTGTCGGTCACTTTGAATGCAAGAACACGACCTTTCCAATGGGATTTCACTTCATTTCGCTTGGTTCTTTTCACCCTGTGGGCACCTTTGCAAGAGGGAAGCATTGTTACCCAATCATTCACACGAAAAGACATGGGTTTCCAAACACCATCTTCTCTCGTGTTATGAAAATCACAAGAAGTTATATTATGAGAAGGACGACGTGAGGACGCCATAGAAGCTCACAGATAAGAGAAAAATAGTAAATCTTTTGAATAGTGAATCTTTTGAATAGTGAATCTTTTGAAAGTGCAAAAAAGAAAGAATAAACCATATGCCAAAATGAAAGGAAGGCGGAAAGTAGACGTCTGATGTTTTGTCATTAATAGCGTTGTTTTCAAGGCCTGAAAAGAGGATTTCGTATCTTAATGCTTGATTTTTTGAAATAAAAAATGGAACAAGATGTCACTATTTTGGACCCAAACTTTAATGTTAGCCATTCGTAAACGTCTAAATTTAGCCGTTTTAGCCGTTCGCCACTAAAATAGAACCGTTAAGAAGACATTTGGAGGAGACAAGAATGCCATACTTTTGTATACGTGTCAATTCACAATTGGACAATTTCTTAATCCTTGGATTAACAAACAGCCCTTTTCTAGCCGTTTTTGGCCCTAATGAAGTAGCGGTCGCATTTGTTAATCCAAATGGCATCACAACAAATTTATAATGACCAAAACGCGTTTTGAGCATAGTCTTTGCTATATCACTTTCTCTGATGTGAATTTGATGATATGATTGCAAATCAATTTTAGAAAATATGCAACTCCCTGTAAGCCGATCAAAAAGCTCCCCCATTCTTGGTGGCAATGGGTACTTATTCTTGATCGTAAGCTTATTGAGCCCCCTGTAATTAACACACAGCCGCATAGTCCCATCCTTCTTCTTTACAAACAGAATAGGAGCACCCCATGGCAACACACTCGGCCTAATAAATCCCTGCTCAAGCAATTTTTGCAATTGCATTTTTCAGCTCTACACTTTCCTCCACACATAAATGATAAGGAGTTCTACATACAAGTTCTGCACTAGGTATGAGCTCTATTTCATGATCTGTAAATTTATGCGGAGGCAATTCATTCATATCATCAGGAAACCAATTCTAAAATTCTTGAAGCATAGGATGATCATCACCCTTTTTTTGTTCCTTAAGGCTTTCTGTCAAGAATTCCATGGCATATACATGACAACCTTTTCTTGTTGCCTTAACAAACTATACAACAGAAGACATCATTCTAAATTCTACATCACATCTTTGACCCTGTAAGCAATAATCTTTATGGTCATCTCCAATCATGCAAACCCGCTTCTCATGACATATTATTCTAGCCTTCCTCGGCACTAACCAATCCATCCCTAAAATGGCATCATACCTTCCTAAAGGCAACGCATGGAAATCTGCTTTTGACTTGAGGTCACCTATGATGAAAGGCATATTCTTTACATAATCCTTACATGTCTATTGCTTTCCCGAAGCAAGCTCTACCATAAGCTTTGTATGACAAAATTTAGTTATTCCTAATTGTCTTGTCACGTGGAGTGAGAAAAGTATAGGTGCTTCCCGAGTCAATCAACACTTGAAAAACATTATTTGCAATCTTGATAGGAATTTTTATAATTGAAGCTCGGTTTTCGGCCTTACCTGTATGAACAACAACATTGACATGTGCATATTCTTATATCTCCTCGGCCACGGTTGCAGCAGCTTTTCCTTTTGCTCCATGAGCATTGTCATTACTTGAAAATCCACGTACATTCTCCTGCACATTTTATCTTATTTTCTGATCCTTTGTAATTATCCCCTCATATTCCTCACATGATGTTGGTTTGTTTTTGGACTTATAAGTTCTATGACCCGTTTGTAAACAACGAAAACATAAGCTTTCACGTCAAGCCTTTTCTACCATCTGTGGAGACAAATATGTGGAAGGTTGATTACCATTCTTCTTCTCGCCCAGTTCACATTCTCCTATTTAGCATAAAATTTCCCTTCTCATCATAAAACAGATTTGATCTCTTTCTTTTATTTTAAAAAATTTCTTCATTCTTTCCCATCTATTCATATGTCATGCACGCAGCATAGCATCTTGGACTATAGTTGGTTTGTTACCCTTAACCAGAAATTTGATTTGCATGTTTAAGCCATTCACAAATTGAGAAGCTCTTTCCTTTTCTGTTAAAGAGGGTGAATATTTTTACAAGTCCCAAAATTTATCATGATATTCTACAACAGTAAGTGCCCTTGCTTCCAAGTTTAAAAATTCATTCATTTTTCTCCATATGATATTATGGTGGACAGTAATGCTGAATCATATGCCTTTTTATTAGAGGCCACGTGATGTCCTCATTTCGTAAGTCCCTACTGCGCATAATAGACTTCCACCATAATTTTGCAAAACCTTCAAAAAGAAGTACTGCCGTCTTTGCCTTAGCTTCCTCAATCACTGAAGTTACATGTTCAAAAATAATCTTCAAGCTGCTCAATCCATGCTTTTGCTTCTTCACTCCTCTTCCCCTTTCCATTAAAGGTTGGTAGTGACCTTTTTTTTGTAACTTGTTTGAGGGTAAAATCATGTACATGTCCCGATTTAAATCTTGTGCCCATAACAGTTTTCATGGCCTGCACTGTATCCTGTAACTCCTTAATATAGCTCGATGAACTGAAAGGTCGAAACCAACCTGCTCATAAAAAATTCTTGTTCCTTGCCCTTCTCGTTGACCCTGTCTATCATGAAAATTTAGACGATCTTCCATCTCCCCATCTTCTCGGTCATCTCTGTCTTCTTCATTCAAATTCATGGAAGCTCGAGCGCGCATGGCTCTCATTCTTTCCTCCAATTCTTGATTCATGTCAATAAGTCTGATAACTTCCTCTGGAGTTACACCCACACACAATAATCCTTGTAAAATCTCCTCTTCTTGCCCCAGGTTAACTACTGAATTTGTTTGATGCGTAGCCATCTTATGACTGTATAGTGAAATTGCAAAACAATTCTCAAGAAAAAGAAACTCCTGGCTGTATCACAAAAATTAAAAATAATATTAGTCATCCAAGACCTGCTAATCCACAATCAAGTGCGGATTGCCCAACCTAGGCTCTAATACACCAACTGAAATGTACCCATTTTCTGTTCCATGATCTAAGCATAAAATTTCTCAAAACTTACAGGAAAAAAAACACATCATATTTCAGAAAACGAAGAGAATTTCAATAAACCATAATCGTTTTACAAATCCAAAGTAACAATAATATTTGTCAAGAAAAAATCTCAAAATCAGAGAGAGAATCACCAACACAAAATCAAGCTAATAGGGCCTTTCTCCGATGCCCGTCCACCCAACCAACACGTTGGACGTCGCTATCTCGAGTATGCCTCTAGTAAATCTCGTCCACTCTGGGTTCTACCAAATGGCTCCTATAGGGCATAAATCATGTTTCCTGTCTAAGGACGACCGGCCCGAATCTCAAAAATCTATGTTTGTCTCTCTATCTTGCACAGAAATCCTCAAGGCTCTGGAAGAAGGGAAAAAAAATACCCCATGAGAATTGGTAGATTATCATGCACGAAATCGTTAAAGATAGAAATCTCTTCTAAAAACATGAACTCGAACCAAATTAGAGAATATACAATTTTTTAAATAACACTGGAAAGTGGTGTTGGATTCGTTTCGCGAATATCGGCAACCCCATGCGGAATATCGGCAACCCCATGTGGAATCTTACAATTATTTGAGCATGGACTTTGTTCATCTTGTGATGAACTAACTTTCTTTAATACGTCTCTCTGATAAATAAAGTTATCTGAGCATGGACTTTGTTCATCTTGTGATGAACTAACTTTCTTTAATACGTCTCTCTGACAAATAAAGTTATCTACACCCTTAGGGCGAGGCCGTTACTAAAAATTAAAGGTCAATTTGGTGTCCGGGCCCCATTTCGGACGTCCGTTTGCGGTTATATTTACTATGTAAACTCCCATATGAGTTTCCTTTAGGCTAAACTACTCACTATGACCCTCTTATACATTATCTAACATGGTTAAGTATAGAATAGAAATCACTTACAAATGACACCATAAAACATGCATAAAAAGTTCCAAAATTGACATATCTAAATTATTAAATTTATGACCGAACTTAATCTTTTATGTCCTCTAAGTATTTCCTACTTTTCAGCATTAAATATAGATGCTAAAAATCGCCGAGTCAAATGGACCCAAAAATACGTACATATGAGTATGCTACAAATGGACATGATTGAAATGATTTAAGCTAATAAATTCTTAATTAAAATTATTTAAGGCCTAATTTTTATAAAACCCCAATTTCTGTGACATAGGCATAGAGAAGGACTCAAGGGAACATGCTTCACTCAATTATGGAAGAGGTTTGCTCTATTTTGATGGAAAATTTAAAAAAATTTCCAAATCCTTCTGAGAAGAACTTCCAATAAACCCTAATCCATTCAAAAGTTTCCATAAGAATACGGGAAAGCCCATGGTAAGGTTAATTTGAGAAAAGACGAGGATGAAGCCTATTTTTCACAAATTTCACAAAAACCTTGTTTCTTCCAAGAAATCCTAAAAAATCTAATAAGAAGGGAAGAGAAGAGCATGGGGAAGAGAGTTATGGCACTAAACTGTTAGAGTAGAGATCAAGGTAGTAAAACTGACGAGAATTGAGTGAAGGACAAGAGAAGTGATATGACAAAGTCACTTGCATATACTCATAATCGAGGGTTTATGAAAAATTAGGAGAAAACGTAAAATTTTCTCAAAAAAATTAAAAAATAGGGATTTTCCAATTATCTTGATGACATTAGGCTTAAAAATGTTGGACTAGGCTTGAAGGAATCAAATGCCTTGCTCTCTGATACCTCTGATACCTCTGATACCAATAATGAAATAAGGGAAAAGTACGCTCAATACATGGAGTACCTGAAAATGGAATGAACATAAAGTTGAAATATGAGATAATCACTATGGATTAATACAGGATTAAGGAAATAATATCATACAAAGAACCATGATGCCTAAGTGAGTTAACCTCCCACCAAGAGGATCGAAATAGCCTTCCATAAGCCAAGTATGAAATCTAAGAGTCTCCAAGAGTCAAAGTGACCAAATATCAAAAGATGTCCAAGAGATACAATAGTGGCCCATGAGCCCCCTTTTATACTTGAGCCCATCATCATGATCCTAGACCTAATCTAAGAGTTGTTGCTACATTACAAACCATCCCCTCCTATAATGATTTCATCCTTGAAATCAAAGGGTGGTTGTGCAAAAGTCAAACATATACAAAAGGCTATGTATGAAACCCAAAAATCATGACATAAGTCACTGTCATGGAAGACCCAAATACCATAACATGAGTAATATAACCCCAAGGGTCAAATGGAAAGGATGAGAGACTCCTATCAATGATGAAGCTAAGCAATCTCCCACCTAGATTAAAGGGAAAGTGTGAGAGACCACTATCAATGTGATGAAGGTAGCCGAATATCCCCCAAGGTCAAATGGGAGATGTAAGAAGTCACTGTTGATGAGACGAGGCTAGGTGTATGAGTCCTCCTAGGTCGAATGGATAAATGTAGTATGCATCAGAACCCTTGAATCCAATGTAACAGTAGCTCTCGGGTCAAAAGAAAAGCTCAAGTCTCAGGGATAGCTCATAAGCCCATCCTCGCAACCATAACATGGAATTAACATCCGTATCCACCAGATAAAAGCAAAACTCCTGACTAGAATGTCAAATGGTCCATGTAGATCAAGACCAAGAGATGTCACATGTACATCTGAATGGTATGCCATGTAATCATCTACCATATATCCAAAGTGGCATATAATACACCCGAAGATGAATGTCCCAACTCTAAATAAACTAGGGCCATGGAAGCCAAAGAAACACATCTCAAAGTTAGGATCATGGAAGAACTCATGTGAACCAATGCCGTCATCCACTATAGCATAGGTTGAATCATCTGTGATATGATCCACTACATCAATGTGTATATAGGCATGATCCAAAATATATAACATGCCCTCGCGCGTGAAACCCTCCACCTCCCCTCCACATATGTGGTCCTCCAAAGCAAAAGAATGATCAATAGGAACACCATAAGCATCATGACACATGAGAAGAAAGTTGCATCATCCATCAAATCACTGACCATGTCATCCTCACAATCTCTAAAGTCATCATTTATGATCATGGTCTATGTCCTATTAATGGTATCCATGTATAATCTATATCCCAAGTTAGGTCAACCTCTTTAATCATTGAATCTAAGAAAATGTCTAAATCAAATACAAATCTCTCTAGATCCATTTGCATAAGCAGTATGTGGCGTATCACTAACCTCAAGTGTACAAATGAATACACTCACCCCAAGCATGCTAATGGATGCATCACTAATCAAATGCACACTATCCTCTAGAATGTCACCATGATGAACTAGAGTGTCCACATGATCCATAGAAAAGACGATGGTCATAGAAATGTCAATGCTCGGTATCCTCAGTGCCATCTATACCCTTGAGATCATGCCCACATGATCTGAGTCACACATCACTACTATCACATACATCATCATCATGTGTATATGTGTGAGTTGCATCATGTGCACGTATAACACTATCATCATGTGCATGTGTGTGTGATACATCAATATCATCACGTGTATGTGTGTACTATAACATCATCATCCTCATTATCCCCATCATAATACAATGAATGAATCGGTCTAGGTAAATGAGAACTAATGAGATGATGGCTAGTCAATATGAATAGAAGAGGGGTCATAGCAACACGAAAGTCCAATACTAGGTGTTAGTCATCTCCCCTTCCATGTCGCCAAAGGATATATACATATACATATACATATACATATACATATACATATGTATATATCCCCTTCCACGTCGCAAGGATACACACACACACACATACACACACACACACACATACACACACATACATATACATATACATATGTATATATCCCCTTCCACATCACAAGGATACACACACACACACACACACACACACACACACACACACACACACACAAATGTATGTATATACATGTATATATTTATACAAATGTAAATAAACACACACACACACACACACACACATGTATACACACATGCATATTTTTTTTAAAATTTAATTTATATTTTATTGAAATCTACTTTTATTCTCTCTCTCTCTCTCTCTCTCTCTCACACACACACACACACACACACACACACACATGTACACACACACACACATGTACACACCCATATATGCACTAATGCAAACACACTCTCTCCCCCCCCACACTCTCACACAGAAATTCTCTCTCTCTCTCTCTCACACACATATATATCTTTTAATATTATATTATGTGCATGTGTAAGGGAGAGAATATACATACCTATACATACATAGATAAACACACACACACACACACACACACACACACACAATGTATATGTGTATGTATGTATCTATAGGTATGTAAGCATGTATATATAAATAGATCTATATGTATGTCGACGCACATGCACACACATGATATGTGCACACATGCACACAAACACACACAGTGTACGCATGGACACACGTGCACGCACATAGAGATATGCACACTTACATGTGCACACACACTCAAGCTTGCACATACACATGCACACAAGCACATACATATATACACATACATATATACACATACATGTGCACACACATGGACATACTCACACACATGCATGCACGCGTGTATACATAGATGTAAATACATACACATTTGCACATGGTACATGCACACACTCACACACACATATGCACATGCACGTGCACACACATAGACAGAAAAGATCTACACACACACGTACATGCACACACTTTCACATGGATACACAAAAACACAAACATACACACCATGTATACACACTCACATAAACATTAAAAAGTTAAACACCAGATTGAGTTGTAAAAGGGTAGACACTGCCCTTGAATCTTGAAATTGGATCAAGAGGTAAGACCCCATTCCCCTTTCTCTTTCTCCATTGACTCATATGTCAACTTTGTTGGAGTACCAGATATGAATTCCCTTCTCACCTTCTCCATTGTCATATCACAAGGAAACCTAGATTATAACCCAAATTTTGGGCTAGCCACTCAACCAGTCGTGTCCTTCTTGGTTTCAAAGAATTCCATTTCTTACTAGCATGGGCCAAGATAATGTTGGATACACTTCTTCTTGAGTGTGTATTTCATGAGATTGGCCTCGCTTGTTTCTTAGCCACGTACTTCTTTTGGTTTTGGGTAGAGATGTGAGATTATGTGGGATATAAATAGTTCCACTACCTCCTTTGTAACATGAGTTTATGTGTGTGATAGGCTAAACATATATGTTGTTTGAATGACCACCATTTGCTTGGTTTTCGTTTGTTCTTGCAAGCTAGAAAGAGGTGCAGTACTACTAAGCTTCTTTTATATAAAGTGCCAACTCATGAATGATGCAGAGTGATATATAGGCCTCGGCTTTCTTACAAAAATGGAACAATAAATGGGCAACTTACTATTAGCCCCTACACCCTATCCAAACTATTTTGAGGGGTAGTTATCTTTTCTCTCTCACCTCTCTCATCGTTCCTCATGCCGTATGACATTAGGCCACAGCCTCTTCGTCTCTTGCCTCCTATCTGTTTTTTTGGCATGCTAGGGATTGAAGCAAACTAGCCTCCCCACTTGCATGTATCCAGAGTCCTTGGTGTGAAATTGTGTAGTTTTTCAAGAACTAGTGATCTAGGGTCAAAGAATAGGCATCACATGATTTTTTGGCCTTTTGGCATGTTGAGCAAATGTTCCATGAACCATTCTCACTTTCAAATTTCATGAGGCATGCCCAGACATTGAAAACTCACCATGCATAGCACTGTGACAATTTCCTTGTAAACTATGGATTATCCTTGACAACGAAGCTCTCCATTGCAGTGATGTTGTGCTGAGTCATTATCTATACATCTTGACCAGTGAGAATGATGGCAACACCAAGTTTTTTGGCTTTAATCTTGAGCTTTCCCTAAAGATCACAGTAGTTAGAGGGCTCATCCCCAACTCAAACCTTCTCCAAAACACCATCACAATGGTATTTGACACACAAGTATCTGACATCTCCAACTTGAACACTTTTTGAGGCCTATAATTCCTACTTGTGTGACTGCAATTCCATGCAAACTAACTGTTTTGGGCCTTTTAGGTCTCTTGTGCTAGAGTTTAGGCATTTTTTCTCTCATGGGATGATTAAAGGATCATTTCATGCACCTTTTTAACCTCTCTGACCCTAAGCTGATGCGTTTGTAAGACATCAAAGGCATATTATCTCAAGCAACTACTTTTGTTTACTGTAAATATCAATTGCTATTGATTTAAAACCATCCCAAACTAGTAAAAATTTTCCATTTTCACTATTCCCACGTAGGCTAAAAAGGCAAACTAAATGCTAAGGCCTTCTAAAGGCAGGTCAAAAACATAGAGAAGAAACATGTTATGTTTGGGTTATAATCTAGGTTTCCTTGTGACATGGCAATGGAGAAGGTGAGAAGGGAATTCATATCTGTTCTTCCAACATAGTTGACATATAAGTCTACGGAGAAAGAGAAAGGGGAATTTGGGGTTCAAATAGCTTGATCCAACACATGTACCAGCTTGGTCTAGAATGCCTTCGTAAAAGTTGTACCATCTTGGTCTAGAGTGTCAAAAGTTGTACAATGTATATATATACCATGTGGAACTTTCAAATTTCAATGCCTCAAAAGTAAGGGTGCAAGATATTTCTTGAAAAAAGTAGGAGACCAAGTATGCAAAGGATACAAGACATGGAAAGTAATGGGGACTTATTAAGCTAGTAGTTGAAGGAAAGTAAACATTATTTTCAACTTTGTATTCCATTTTTTTAAACCATGGTTTCTTCCATCCCAATTTCCACCAGGACTTCTTAGATGGTCTATCGAGATACATTAGTCTAGAAGCTATTAGCAAATGTAGTTTTCTTTTAGGAGAACAGATTTATGTTTTTATATTAAATAGTAAAGAAACAAAGGTTACAAAATATGGTTTTTGACATAGAGAAGCATAACTCAAGCAAGTATGTAGCTACAAGTTCTAGTCCAAAACAGAGACTACTCGACGCATTGGTCCCTGGTATACTCCCTACACACACACAAAGCCTAATCCACGATCTGATCTCTAGCAAAAACCACATCATGAATGTGGTCAAGCATCATCTTCTCCCTATCTTTGAACATCTCCATTTCTTCTGTGGCATTCTCAATCAGGTCCTTTGTCTCCACATCAATTTCCTCGCACTTCCGAAGGTAGTCTTCCTTTGCCCAAAGCTTCTTCCTCCTCTGGTTGATTTTAGTCAATTCCTTTCCTGCCTTGATTGGCATGCACCAACTTCTTAGACTGCATCAACAAGTTGGCCATAATAGAAGTAACACGATCAATAGTTTCTTTATTAAATACTCTTTCATTCCTAGAAATCTAGACACTCCACAAGAATTCTACTTCGATAATGTTCCAAAGTGCCGTGGTAATCCCCAGGCTCTCTCCAAGGAGAATTTCTCTCCTATTCAAAGGTATGTTGGTAATGGGGAGGAGACATCTATTCAAAGGTATGTTGGTAATGGGGAGGAGACATCTATTCAAGAGGGATGGACTCAATGGCCGAGTTTCATCGAGCACACAACCCATCTCATATATTTATTTTAAGGGCTCTTTCACATGTCCATAGAGTTTTGTGAAGTACGAGCCACATGAGAAAATAGTTTTTGGGCAATATGTTCCTATCCCAGAGATGTTCAAACAACCAATTCCACTTATGTCTATCCCACAAGATATTCCATCATCTGTTAAGTTTTGGATGAAGGGTGAGGACTAAAAAGGGACGGTGAGGGCTGGCACTTTGGGATATCTAGATCCTCTAAGCCCCCCGCGAGCAAGAACCACACCGAGTCCAAGTGGGCCAAGCTAGCTTTTTTCTTACACACTGCCTATAGTGAGAGCTTGAATCTTTGTCAGGCTCCCCACAAAGACTTGATAAGTTCACTACCCTTTCATTTAAGTAGACCGAATAACACCATAAAAGTGTTAAAATGATGCCACTTAGGAAATCCCTCTAGCTAGAATGCTTTAAGATTACCACAAAGACTTGATAAGTTCACTACCCTTTCATTTAAATTTAACTAGACCGAATAACACCATAAAAGTGTTAAAATTATGCCACTTAGGAAATCCCTCTAGGTGGAATGCTTTAAGATTACGGAGCAGTAGTAGGGACCAATCTAGGTCTGGATATGTGACAGTATGCACTATCCATTTATTAGGGTAGCAACATTGAATCCAAGCCACTTTGGGGGTTTTATACTCTATGGCATCCCCTGACCAAAGGAAATTTTTGCACATCTTGCCCAGGTAATGCAGATCTACGTCCAAGGGTCTCCAACATAAGAGGTAATAGATGACTGAGGCCATGAGGACATGTTTGAGCACTAGGAGTTTACTAGTCATACCTCTTTGCGCGCATACCCTTCCAGGCATCCATTTTCTTGCTTATTTTTCTCTGAACCCATAACTATCTTTGGCAGTTGGATACACCAAATCCCATAGGGATATCCAAGAGCCTAAAAATGGTTCCTTCTCATATTTCCTTGCAACCCTATTGATGAAGAAGCCATGGATGTGGGTCCAATCCCTACATTCTTATCATTTTCTTATGATGGCTAATTTTTTTATCCCAAAGCAGTGCAAAAGGTATCTTGGGACTCTTAAAAACACTTTTATTGACTGACTGTCATTGTGGACCAATGCAGTTGTGTCATTCGTGAACTGTTGGAGATAGCTTTGCCCTATAGGGAGATACCCTTCAATATCCCAGCTTGCATTTTCTATTGTACAAGCCATCCCAATGCATCCACAACTATAGAGAAGAGGAGGGGGCCAAATAACAACCCTACCTAATCAAGCCTTTTAGCTCAAAAGCCTCTATAAGACTACCATTGACAAAGACCCATGCTCGAGCAATTCCAAAGAGAGTGCTTACAAATTCAAAAATCTAGGGCCTAGACCCATGCACTCCAAAGATTGAAGTATGAAATCCCAATTTAACCTATCATACGCTGTCTCAAAGTCAATAAAAGAAGAAAAAATTCTGCCTTGACGTTTGTGCATGCTCAATTCCTTCCCAGAGGCCAATGATAGCATTCAAGATAAATCTGCCCTTGATAAACCCTTTTTGCTCTTGCCAAGTCCAGCTCTTCATGTTGTCAGATAGGCATGGAAGCCTCTTGTCCTTGTTTTTGTGAATCAACTTGACCACCCCTTCATTGATAGTTTTGGGGAGCACTTTAACTAGCTTAGATTCCTTGAAGAACTCCGTTGCAAAATCATCCAGGCCCGGGCTTTTGTCATTTTTCAAAGAGTCGGTCACTACTTCTATCTCCCCCAAGGTAATATCTACCTTGAGGACTTTGACTAAGGAACTCCTGCACTGTTTTTCTCCACACTCTGGATAGTTTGTTGTTGAGAGAGCAGGACTTCTGGGCCTTTACCTCGGTCAGCAAAAAGAATTCTTTTAAACTAATCCCTTACTAGTATCAAGTTCCCTTCTTCCGATGTGGCTTGAGTGTCTTGATCATCCTTCAAGAGTGGGAACCTGTGTCTCTCAGCTTTTTTCTGTAGGATTTGGAACATCTCCTTACATGGTCTGTCTGCGTTCCCTTCCCACCATTCTCTCACATAGATATTGAATCTCTCTATATCAAGAGCTTTCTCTTTTTGGAGCTTGGATTTCCTTCTGATGAGCACTTCCTCCTGTAGCTGCAAGTTGCCTCTCCCAATTTCATCTTCCATAGCCACAAGGTCTCGATATTTTTTGTCCCTCTTTCATCAATCAATGCACTAATTAAAACTTTTTTTTTGTCTTGAAAGCAATGCCAATGTAAATTGGGGGTATGCGATGCTTGTTAATGTCAACATCAGTTGTGCAAAAATGACTCTCAAGTCGGATCGTGGGAGTTGATTATATTATGAAGCCCCACAAGGACCATACTAGGTGGCTGTTCAAGTAGAAATTACTTCTTGATTTTGCTACCATTGTGGAATCTAATGGCTTCTCCCTCTAATGTTTTAAGTTTCACATTACTGGTTTAGGAGATCTTACAGAGTCGATTGGGGTCCTTGTAGGTAAAGTTTTTCCTTATGTCCTTGTAACAAATAGAGCAAAACTTGGTCACTATCCTCAAATTGGTATTCCTTAACATGCTTGTCAAACCATCTTTTTTTTGCAAATTTTATCAACAATAAGGGCATGGGTTGTGATCAAACATATTTGCAAAAAGTATTTTGAGCTTAACAATACATTCGATCCAGACATCATAGTCCCATTGTTCTTGAACTGCAACCCAAAGGATTCAAATAAGAAACTCCACTGGCATGATCACATCAATTCCAAAATTCAGTGTGAATGGAGTTTGGCATGTTGTTGCTTTGTATGACATTCAATAAGCTTCTATTCCCAATCACTACGAGATGTCAGTATAGTTTTAGTGAGAACAGCCAACAAGGTTTTGTTCGTGGATTATGCTTGGCCATTAGCCCGAGGCTCAACCTGAGGGGGTAGGGTGGAGAATACTTTCTATGGATAATCATGAAGGTACTCGAGAGCTACATAATCACTTGATTGATAAAAAGGGATCCTTTATCACTTGCCAGTTTAATGGGGCACCCAAAGCGAGAAATCACTTGCTCCCAAAAAAAATTAGTTGTACTTTGTGCATATGGCTTTTTTATAGAATGTGCCTTTGCCCATTTTGTGAGGTAGTCATTTGCTACAATGAGGATTGTTCCCTAGCAAAGCGACCAGTAGGACTAACAAGCCCCATGAATTCTATGCCCCATTTCTTAGAGGGTTATCATAGAGTAATGGGTGATAGCTCCATTTTATTGTTTCTTTAGGGTCCTGAATAATTTGCATTATACAATGAGTGTGGCAATAAAATGTGCTCTAGCTACACCACTATGAGATTTAGCAAGGATAGCATGGTACTTGTGCTCACATGCATATCCTATCTTGCCCAAGCCCCTAAAGTTGACCCACAAGCAACTAATATGGCCAAATCTGAATGATCAATTTTCCAAGCTTGGTCTTATCCATGGGTTGTTCAGGAAACTTAGACGAAAGAATGCTAAACATGTTGTCCATCTAGATTAGCCTGGAATAAGGCCACTTTAGGTAAATCATCGTCCACACCTACTGGTGCTTCATCACTCATTGGTCAAGAAAGGTGATCTCAGCAATGTGGTTTTCCCTTCCTAACCACTATAGTACAACATTTGAGCCACCATGAGAGGTGATCAGCCATGAAATATTGTTTTCCCGTATTGAGCACTATAGTTGAATCAAACTCAAGTTTAATGAGAAACCATTGTGAAAATATTTTTGTAGTGCAAGGATTGCTAATTAAATACAAAAGGACCCGATGATCAACAAATAACACAAAGGGGGTGGCCAAAAGATAATGGCAAAACTTTATAAACCCATAAACATCTTTGGATCTTGAAACAAAGGTGTAAGAGACCTTAGGTCAAGTGAGCCACTCCCCTTGCTCGACACCTAGCATCTGAACTAAACAATCCTTGAATACTAGAGATAATGTCATCTTCATGGGGTACAAGCATAGGCAACTCAATTAGTGGCGCCCTTGGCCTTCTTATACCCATTCTCAAATTTGAGAAGTGAGTCTAAGTTGCTCGTCAAGGTCTCATACTCTGCTAAAGCATTAGGTGTACTCGTACTGTTGTTTTTAGAGGTATTGATTAGCAGTCCACCCTCAACTAGTGTGCATTACATGTTTGGTAGCTCAGGGTTGGTGTTGGAGTCCTTCTCCCTAGTTCTCTCTGTGTTTCTCCTACTCCTTTTCTTCTCATTCTTTTATCTAGACTTTCCCCCTAGGATGACCTAGAAGTGCTATTCATTGTTTGTCTTTGGCTCTAGTGATGGCATGAATTGCAATTCTAGCTCTTAGTCAATAGGTTCTATGTGAATAAACTTAAGGGAACTAATGGCATGGGTGTTTTCCCACTGTTGTTGTGCTTTTGATGGCATTCTACAAGCATGTGTGTTATGTTGTAGTCACCACACCTCTTGTTTGTCTTTCCTAGGTTTGAAGTTCCTGCCTTAAGTGGATAATTAGTTTGCATGTGATCAGGTTGATGGCAATTCCAATAGACATTGTCCTTCTTAAGTGTTCCGCTTCCTTGTCCTCTGTCAGAGGCCATCATGGTAGTAACCATGCGCCAATCCACATAGTAGTTTTCCAACTCATTAGCAATGTGAGAGTATGATTCCTCATCCTCAACCTTCTTCCACAGTGTGTTCTGGCACACCAATCAAAGGAGGATGTGTAACAATAAGTCTCAGAATTCTAGAGGGATTGATGTCTTGAGTCACTTGAACCATGGCCATGTTGTTCTCAGGAGGTGTTTTCAAGGTCAATTGGGCTTTCCCTTAAGTCAATTGCATGGGATAAGGTATTTGCACAGCTCTTTTTGGGGCTCTACAAGTAGAAGCATCATGTCTAGACCATCCACAAAATTACTGTAGTGCTTAACAATCTTAGTTTTATATGTCTCAAGTGTGGAAAGTTAGAAGTTAGATGATTACCATTGCATTTCAAGCAATAGGTGCCCTCCCTATGGTCACTAGTCTTGTTATGTATTGGCTTTTTAGCTAAGTTTCCCATAATTGCAAGAATTTTCCTTATTTTATACCCTCTCTGAGCAAGGAATTCTATCTCTAATCAACCTCTCTCTCATGGATCTTATTTGGTTGGGTATATCATGGATCACGATATCTCTCCCTAAATTCTACATTTCTCATGTTCTTGTTCTCTTAGGGAATCTTGAATTCTCATGGCCTTTGTACACACTCAATTTATGTCACTCTTCTCACAAGCTTGGGTTTCTAGATAGCAAGTCATAAATTTTTATCATTTCTAAGCCCCTTGATGAATGCCTTTGACACTACACAAAAAGGTTTGTGAGCTCACAAAATTGCTTATAGATGGAGTCTTAACCATCATAGCTAAAGCCCGAGAGGTGAATGTAGAGGTGGCTGCCAATGAATCATGGTCCCACACTTTGTCTTCTTCTTCAAGAAGGGCTGAAATGCACCCTTCAATTGTTGGTGATGGCAAGCTCTTGAGGGTCATGATAAGAAATTTTACCTTCTCTCTATGCATCTTCTCGAGCTCCTCCCAACAGTACCTTTGATGATAACAAGTCTGCCACATGGTGAATGAGATCTTTTGTAAAGATGAAGTGCGATGATGGATTGCACTTTCTTATCATCGCCGATATTGTCTTAGTTATTTAGCATGAGCTCCCTTATTACCTTTACGAGAGACCAAGCACCCTTTGATATTGAGCCCTACCAAGTATGGAAATCATTGCCATCAAACTTGTCAACATAGACGGTCTCCTTAGCCCATCACAGGAAGGTCTTACCAGCTTTAGAGTATTCAGTAGTGTGTAATCCCTCACAATTGGCTACTATGACCTCAAAAGAGTTGAAAAAGATAAGTCACATGAAATGTGAGTAAGCAAATAGGCGAGGCTACTTAAACAAGAAAGGCCTTAATCTACTTCTTTGTTACTCTGTCATCATGTTTGTGTTTTCTATACACCAGTGGTGGCTCTAGACAGCACCAAATACTCAATGTAAAAGCTTCAACCAAAGCTTCAACCTGAGGTGGTTTATGACCTGGATTTTTGTGACTTTATTTAGCTTTTAAACTAAACCATCTTGCACAGCAAGAGGGCGCCCCTAGCAAGAAATGATTGTTGCTCTTGACACACAACACCAAATAGCTCGTGGGCTAGTGCAAAACAACGCCCTTGAACCAAGCTTTAAGACGATACCCTCCTTCCTTGAAATCTCTCTCTGTGCAACATGGTTTAAGCAAGGGCCCCGTATGCTTGTCCAAATAGAGCATGTGTGTACTTGTCTACCCAAGCAAGGGGGTTGTGTGCTTAAGCAAAGGGGGCAACTTGCTTGCTTACACCAAAGATGGAGTTTCTTTCAATTGATAGGTAAATCGAGGCATTGAGAGGAGAGATTATGGAGGTATGCTCACAATGTGCAATACCTCTTTTTTCCTTCTTTGATTTTCTTAGATAGAGAGAGAGAGAGAGAGAGAGAGAGAGAGAGAGAGAGCACTACTTTCTTATGGAGATCCTCTTCTTCCTCATCCCCTTCCTCTCTTTGCATGCACACACCCACGGATCATGACCACGGACTACTATGCGCTTGTCTCTCCTCCTTCCCCTCTCGCGATGTCCCATTTACAGATCATCAAATAGCAAGATGGAAAGTTCCACATTTCTTGTGTACTTTACATGAAAGATGAGAAACTTACAGGAATGCAAGTGCAATACCTCTTTTTTCCTTCTGAGAGAGAGAGCGAGAGAGAGAGAGAGAGAGAGAGAGAGAGAGAGAGAGAGAGAGAGAGAGAGAGAGAGAGAGAGCACTACTTTCTTATGGAGATCCTCTTCTTCCTCGTCCCCTTCCTCTCTTACACCCACGAATCATGACCACGGACTACTACGTGCTTGTCTCTCCTCCTTCCCCTCTCGTGATGTCCCATTGCGGATCATCAAATAGCAAGATGGAAAGTTCCACATTTCTTGTGTACTTTACATGAAAGATGAGCAACTTATAGGAATGCAAGTGCGTTAGGTAGTTAAGAAGAGCAAGAGAAGAGCAGAGTCCCTTCCATGACTGGCAACTCTCTTTCCTTTGGCGCGGGAGAGAAAGTCATTGCTTTAAACACCAAGATGCACAAAACAGTGGCATCTGTATAGTAGACATGTTCAAGGGTGTGTAGTTTAGATAGAGATTTGAGACGTTAAAAACAATTTTGTAATCCTCAAAAAAGACATTTTTATGTTCGCTTCAGTTATGAAACTAGTGTTAGGTAGCCTATGAGTCACAAGTAGGAAGCTCCACAGCCTCTCACACTACAGTGATGAAGAAGAGGAAGATAGGACAACTAAGCTTCAACAACTCAACTCTATTATAGTCCACCACCCCATAGATGCAGCATGTTGATGCTCCGTTGGACTCCCAGAAGCTCCTTTTACATTCCATAGCTTCAAGCTTTTTCACTACATAGTAGAATGGTGCAATTTCAAGAAGAGAAGAAGGAGAAGAAGTGAAAGAATGTTGCATACTTCACCACTGTTTGTCCCTCACACACACTCAAGCTCCCCACCCCACAACTCAAGCTCTCTCTCTCTCTCTCTCTCTCTCTCTCTCTCTCTCTCTAATTAAGTCAATCCCACATGGGAACTTGTTATCTCCATGGACCTTAGTATTATGGAATGGCACAATATACGAGCAAACTTATTTGAAGGCCTCAACCACATACCTTTGGAGGTTTATAATGACCTTATGGTCTTTATAAAGTCACACTTTAAATTTGAGCATGTGCCTATTCTCAAACATGATGATAATAAGTACCTACAATGTCTTAAAAAAATACAAATGTACTTCTTCATCACATCTTTAGATATAGCCCCTAATAATATTTGCTTCATATGCAAATAACTACTTAAAATGCATGCTTGTAAGTGGATTCATAGCAAAGACTTCATTCCATGTGATTCCTCTTCACTACATATTAACTTAGACATGCTTGTAAGTGGATTCATAGCAAAGACTTCATTCCATGTGATTCCTCTTCACTACATATTAACTTAGACATCAAAATACTACTCCCTAATGTAAATCCTACTTCTGAAAGACCCTTTTTTAGTTGCCACTTACAAACTCCACAAGTTTCGCTTGGTCATAAATGCACATAATTGCATGTTCACTGAGAATGTGAATCTTGTCTCGTCTCTCTTACGAGCATGTGTGTTAGTCATGCAAGAGGTTTGTAGTACATATACAACCAATTGATTTTCTTATCCCTTGGTGCCAAAGTCCAAAGCTTTTGGATCATAGATTCTTGGTATGATGTAGCTATTAACCTCCCTAAATATATAGATAGTGTGTTCACAATTTATGTTAAGATTCCCTTGAATGGCAATGATGGTTTTAAAGAGCTACTTGCTAAACTCGTTAAATGAGTCATTAAAATCAAGGGTTGGCATGGGATCTCCTATAGCTGCTTCCCCAATTTAGATACTATAGGAAATGATTATGATAAGGTACTCAAACTAATTGGCATATTGGCAATGCATTCTTATCCTTTGAATCTCACTCTCTTTGGCAATGGCTGGACTACATATGGACTGGGCTGTGGAGAACTAGTAGGTCTGGAGTGGGCGGACAGGCCGTAGGTGAACAACTCTCCCCTTTGTGAGTAGGCCGACGGCCAAGACTACAAGCCAACAAGTCTTTCTTTCTCCCATCTTCTCTCTCTCTTTTCATGAGTTGTTGGACTGCAAGGGCAACACTCGAAGCTACAATCATGTTGCAGACGGAGCTGTGGGCTGAAGCCTCTCTTCTCTCTCTCTCTCTCTCTCTCTCTCTCTCGATCAATCTTGGTGAAGATTGAGATTGAGGCAAGGATGATAACTGCTCTGGTCATAGGCATGTAAGCCTAAGGAGTACATAGCTTCTCTTTCTTCCAGTGAGAGGGCTATTGTGGGTTCTTCTCTCGGTTCCTTGTGAGAGGAGAAATTTGTAGTCCAAGAGAACAAAAACATGAGCAACAATTGAATGTTTCAAGAAGGGTTCATGGATTGTTTCATGGCTGTGTTTTTGGCTACGTGCATGGGCAAATTGACCGTGTTTACAAGGCCTCATTGATGTACTATCTTGGCTAATTAGAGGTGAATAACAGTATGGTGTTTTGGAGCACAAGGCTGTGTGAAACCTCTATAGTAAGAGATCTAGAGGTCTGACAGTTTGGGCAAGCATATGCATAAGCCATGAATGGCCATGATGTATTCAGTTAAACTCTTCCATTGAATGTGAATAAAGAAATACCGAAAGGGACGCCAAGCTTTGGGGTCAATAGATGTCACTATTCTTTTTGTGTAGTAGCACTCTAGCTCCCTTTTTATCTGTCTTATTTGCTAGGTTACAACTCTGTTTGGGTGACTCCTAGTCTAAAGTACTTTGGTTTCTACCAGAGGTCCATTTCACCATATCATGCCGAAGGAGAGACATCTGACCCTCTCTGTGGGAGAGATCCCCATCAATGATACATATGTCACCTCTCCAAAAGTAGAACCACGACAACAGATCCTCAACATCGGAACTAGGAACATCCACCAGCACCACCGAGGTATAGCCATCAAGAAAGACCCATGACAACAAACACCGGACACCGGACACCATCATCCAACAGAAGATCCTCGAAGAACATAAGAGAAGTAGAACACATCTGCCGAGCTGAGCCAATGGTACATGTTGAAGGTGAGGCACCCGCAACTGAGAACCAAGCAAGCTCGAGCCACCTCCAAGCTCTTAAAGTAAGCCTTAAAGGAACAAGGTCAGGCCATGGTAATATGTAGACAAATCCTATGCATAGGTGTGACATAGTGATACGATGTGCAAATAGAAACCAAAGATGAACAAGCAAATCTGAAGGAGATACCCGGAGCAACCGGGGGAACCGTATGGAGCCAATTGCCAAACGTAAAACTCAAACGCAAAGTCAACAGTCTCCAAAATACAAAACACAATCACACCACACAATGCTCTCTCTCAAACGCAACACGAGTCTCAAAAATGCAAAACACAATCACACCACCTCTCTCAAACGCAACACGAGAACCAGGAAACAACAAGACACCAAGGTGTAAGTTAAGTAAAGACTTGATCACCCGCCTACCCTCCTCTCTCAATGACCAAACGCACACACGAGAGAAGACAAGAGGAGAAAAAAAACACAAAGTGACACACGACAAGACTCAACCGAAGCACGGAAACCCAACTCCAAGCGATGCTAAGAAGGCCCCGAAGACACAAACGCAATCAAGAGGTATTGTAGGTGTCCAAACGGCCAAGGTGGGGGTGTAAGCCAGCTCAAACGCAACTCAGAGAGAGATAGAGAGAAACCACCAGCCTGGAGCCGCCTAGAGTCAAGGCGATGAAGGGAAGAGGAAAAGCAAGGGACCCTAGGAGGTCGCCCAAGGCCAAAACGCAACCAAATACAAAGTCTTGAGGGCCGCCCAAGGAGATGGCTCGAATCCGCAAACAATGCACCTTGCTGGGCCGCCCTAGGGGAGGAGAAGCCAAGGAACCTTCAAACGCAGAAATCCGACACCTGAAACGCAAAAAACGCAACTCTCCACAAAGATCATGAAACGCCAAGGATAAGGCACCAAGACGTCTGATACCATGTGAGAATGCACAAACGCGGAAGCGAGAAACGAAACGCAAAAGAAGAGACTCAAGACACAAAAGATCGGGCAAAGAGAGATGCAACATACCATAGGATCAAGGTAAGGCCCCCCCCCACACACGTCCCACCACAGCTCCCAGCACTCCACACTAAAGACAATGACCACTAAGATCGTGGGGGGAGGTATATAGAGTGTGAGAGGACACACACATGAGCCCATACATGAGCGCACCCCAAAGAGCAATACATGTGCCCAAAGCGCCCAAGATAAGTGCCCAAGACCCAACCCATATACAAGGCCATATGCCCATGATATGTACAATGCTAACAAGTTTATGGTCGGGGTGGAAGAGCACCAAATCGTGGGAGAGGTCGTGAAGGAGCTAGGGTAGCCATCTCTTCTCCAATCATTGAGCATATTACCGACCAACCTCCCATGCTAGCCAAAGTTCTTGCAGCAATCGAGCACAATGGATAAATTCACCAATATACCATTCTCCAAGCCCCAACGAACTATCAAGGTCAGAGTTTTAAGTTGCTTATTGATACTAGTAGCACACACTCATTTCTCTTGCCAAAGTGCATAAGGAACCTCCACTTGAACCAAACAAGAACCCCCAGTAAATTATATGTTGAGCTAGCCAGTGGAAAGTATGTGGGCAACCTTGAATTTGCCTTGGATGGGCACGTCACTTCAACCTTGTTCAATGTATTACCCTCCTTGGGGCAATACAATGGAATTCTAGAAAATGGATTGGCTCTCTGAGAAGAAAGCCCTCGTTCATTGTGCCACAGGGACACTTACCTTTTAGAAAAACGAAGAGGAAATCATTGTTGTCGCCCACTACCAACTTCAAACTCCAAGTCAATGTAGTGAAGGCTAGCAAGTTCTTGAAAGGAATCCGCAAAAGACAACCACTATTCCTAATCAAGTTGAACCAGACTGATAAGCCTTTACTAGATTCTCGTCCATTGTGGTTGAAGAATTATGATGATATCTTTCCAGAGGAGCTTACAAAGTTACCCCCTGTCAAAAGAGATCGACCACGACATAAATCTAATTCCTGGAGCTAGCCCAGTAGCTAAGAGACCCTATCGGATGTCTCTTCCTACATCTATTAAGCTCAAAGACCAACTAAGAGACCCTGTCTGTCTCTTCCTACAGCTATTAAGCTCAAAGATAAAGGTTTTATTCACCCCAGTTCATCACCATGGGGAGCTCCTGTCTTATTCGAGAAGAAGAAGGATGGGACTTTTTGCCTCTGTATTGACTATCGGGAACTAAATCAAGTCACAGTCAAGAATGAGTATCCCATTCCTAGAATTGATGATCTTCTTGACAAACTCCACGGTGCAAAGATCTTCACTAAGATTGATCTAAACTCAAGGTATTATCAAGTTTGAATACGGAATCAAGATATCCCCAAAACTGCATTTAATACCTGGTATGGCCATTTCGAGTTCTTAGTCATGTCTTTTGGTTTGACTAATGCATCTGCTACCTTTAATAGACTCATGTAAGACATTTTCCATCCCTACTTGGACATTTTCAACCTAGTTTTCTTTCATGGCATCTTGATATACTCTAAGACAGTTGAGGAACACCATGACCATGTCAAGATAGTTTTGGATCTCCTACGGCGATACAAGCTCTATGCAAAGAGGAGCAAGTGCACCCTTTTTACCAACAAGATTGAGTATCTGGGATTCATTGTTTCCCAGGAAGGGATTTCAGCAGAGATACAAGATGTGGTTGACTAGCCAACCCCTTCTACTACTAAGCAAGTGTGTGGATTTCTAGGTATCACTGGATGATACAAAATATTCATCGAGGACTACTCCTTAATTTGCAGGTCCACTGACTACCTTACTCAAGAAGAATGCAAAGTTCATTTGGAAAAAAGAACACCAGCAAAGTTTTAAAAAGCTCAAACAAAGCCTTGTGATAGCACCTATTCTCGCGCTTCCAAACTTTCATCTTCCTTTTGAAGTGATAACTAATGCAAGCGATACTGCTATTCGTAGGGTTTTACTTCAAGAGGATCATCCCTTGGTATATACCTCATAGAAGCTTAAATCATATGAATTGAATTATCCTACCCATGACCTTGAACTCCTTGCTATAATTATTACCTTGAAGCTTTAGAGACATTATTTGCTAGGGAGAAAATTCAGCTTAGTTACTAATCACAAAAGCTTAAAGTGGATCCTGACTGAGCCAGAACTTAATATGCAACAAGGTCGTTGGATTGAAGTACTCCAAGAATTCCATGTACCTCAAATTGTCTTTAGGCCAGGGAAGGACAATGTAAGTGCCGATGCCTTTAGCTGCAAATCCTTCCTCGGGGTCATCTCCATGCCTAACCATCCTCTACTTTCTCAGATAGTTCAAGAACTACATTAAGATCCATATTTTCACACCATAATCTAGCTCCTTAACCAAGGACAACTTTCAAAAAGATAGCAACGTATTATCAAGGATTACTCAATCCAAAATGGGATTCTTTATGGCATGGGGAAAAGCATGAGAGCATGAGGCTCATTCTTTCATTTATGTCATGCGTTAAGCTTGAACGCACAAGCACAATTCTTACCATATTCTTCTTGACCAAGAGTGGGGCTACCATGTCAAAATTGTGCTGGATTTCATTACTTAGAATCTTTTATTTATGTCATGGATTAAGCTTGAATGCACAAGCATGATTCTCACCATACTTATTGACCAAGAGTGGGGTTACCATGTCAAAATTTTCCTAGATTTCATGACTTAGATTCTTTCATTTGTGTCATGGTTTAAGCTTGAATGCACAAGCATGATTCTCAGCATATTCTTATTGACCAAGAGTAGCTCTACCATGTCGAAATTTTCCTAAATTTCATGACTTAGGTTCTTTCATTTGTGTCATGGGTTATGCTTGAATGCACAAGCTTGATTCTCACCATATTCTTATTGACCAAGAGTGGGGTTACCATGTCCAAATTTTCCTGAGTTATGGATCATGGGTTAAGCTTAAATGTACAAGCATGATTCTCACCATATTCTTATTGACCAAGAGTGAGGTTACCGTATCCAAATTTTCCTAGATTTCATGACTTAGAATCTTTCATTTATGTCATGGGTTAAGCTTGAATGCACAAGCATGATTCTCACCATATTCTTATCTTTCATTTATGTCATGGGTTAAGCTTGAATGCACAAGCATGATTCTCACCATATTCTTATTGACCAAGAGTGGGGTTACCATGTCAAAATTTTCCTAAAGTTAATGACTTACATTCTTTCATTTCTGTCATGGATTAAACTTGAATGCACAAGCATGATTCCTACCATATTCTGATTGACCAAGAGTAGGGTTATCATGTCAAAATTTCCCTATGTTATGTGCTTTAGATTCTATTTTCATTTAATTTGAATTTTCAAGGATACCCTAGTGGGTGGATGTTTAAGTAATTTAAGTGGTATTCATGAGAGAGAGATAATGGTTAAATGAAACTTCATTCACCATCTCATGGATCTTGTAGATCCGATGTAGTTTTTGAACTCCCATGGTTGTATAATCCCCCTTTTTGAGGGATCCCCAAGAAGCTATGTAACTTTGATTGTTCCAATTAGGAACTAGAGGAAGCACAATTGAATTTGACTTTTCTATTTGGCATGAAAGGAAAAAAAAAATGTTTGGTTTTGACTAATCATGTGAGGTTCCATGAATCGTATGATCTCATTTGTTACGAGTCTTGTGAAATAATAAGGGGAAAAATCTGACGAAAATGCCTACGCACTGAACAGCATTGAACAGTGATTTATCAATATCTTATCCATCACTTGAAATGGCATTGTGGCTCGAGACATGAGCAAAAAAGCCTGGCCCTAGTACCAACTGCGAGGGTGAGTGAGGACGGCTGTGTAGGGGATATGCCTAAGCCCCCATAGTGAGGCTATACCCAGGAGTCGGGTCCTCGGAGGAGCTAGGGTGTAGCCATGTGAGGATAGGGCCGCATGATGTATCATGTGCCTGGGGGATATCATTTATGAATTGGAAATCGCAGAAGACGCAGAAAACTCACACTGCTATCAATTAAACCTTAGTGGCTAGAATTCTAGAATTTCTTACTTCCTATTTTTTGCATGCAACCCTCATGCTGTTTTCCATGAATGTCAAAAGGAATAGTCACAAGATGAAAAGGAACGGCTACCTGCATTATGTGCCTTGTGATAGCTGGGAAGCGAGTGGTCCCACTTGCGCGGGGGTGCTTGGGAGGTCCCTGTGTATCAGGGAGCTCGCCACAACTTAGGAAAATTCAAATTTATCCTATTACCAAACAAGGAGGTTAGGTTTAGAAAAGCTTTAGTTTGAAGCGCCTTAATGTGATCCTTGAAGTTTTTCTCCCGTGGCGGTTGGGGAAAATCTGTTCTAAATTTAGGCTCCGACCCTCCGGGCTATGCTACCCTCAGTAGTGCCTACCGCCAACGTTCCGAGCGTTGGATGGGAGGGACAAGGGGGGTACGTTATAAACTTCATGTACGAGCACGCCAGGGCTTAGCACTTGGGGCTCGCTTTGCGTGATGGCGTCCTTCTTGGGGGGTACTGGTGTGTGCTCATGCCTGGCTCCTAGGGGCTCTGAGAGATCTTCAACAGGTCAGCCAGAAAGCTTTGTACCTGCTGTTCTCCTCCTTAGGCTCCTTCGCCTTGGCTGCCCCCGTCCCTCTTGCTAGGCTTGGCAGAGCTACTCTTTTCCTTGCTTTCCTCAGGCTTCACCTTGCCCTTCTCTTCAGTCTTCTTGGCCTTCCTCTGTCTCCTGGAGCCTTCTCCTTCTGGCTCTGCCTCATCCCCTTCTAGCTCTCCTTTTCTCTTCTTGTGATATTGGGCTCTGGTGAGTGCCTGCCACACTTCGCCACACGTGTACAGCTTCTGTCCTCTGTCGATCCATCTGGTGGTGCAAGGCATCCACCATGATTTTGGCAAAGTCGCACTAGTGACCATCGAATACCTGGCAAGACGTTCTCCGAGAGGTGCTTGTCATCCTTCTTGAAGCTCACAGCCTGTGCAATGCAAAGCGGCATAGTGTCTGCCACTTATCCAGCTTCTTTGTTGAAACGAGCATCTTCTTGTACTTGTCTGTCGCATCCTCTTCCAGGAATTCCTTCACGCAATCCTTTCACCATGAATGGCCAGTGTTCCTGAAGCACAAATTGAAGGCTTTGACGAGGTTCTCCTTGGTGGCACTCACCTGCTTTCCTCTGATGGGTTTCTGCATTGTAATTGATGAGGGCTCCCTTGGCGACAGCAGTTGTTGAGGGGCTCCTACAGAGCATCGTATAGCTTGTCGAGCTGCGTCTCTACACACTGCTGACGTTGCTCCTGCATGAGTGGCTTCAACTGTAGTGCTGCAGGGTGCATCGATTGAATATTCTTCTCTCTGCTCTGTGGCAGCTTCATGGCGTGCGAATGCAGGATGCGGTGCAAGGCTGCAGCGTGTGTTGATGTGTTTGTCGTTGCTGGTGCTGTGTGTGCAAAGTTGTGCGCAGGTGAAACAGTAAGGTAGCAATGGCGTTGTGTAGTGCTGCAGCAGAAATTACAAATGAAGGAAACAAAAAGAAAAAGCATGCAAAAAGGAGTAAGAATGGCGTGTGCATTATTGCATATCTTGTAAGTTGTAATCACTCTTTTCGAAGCAAGCGATAATTGCTTTTTGCATAGCTGCGATGTAATATAATGAGTACCTTGATTTTTCCGAATTAACTACATTTACTACCCACGTCGTGGCGTGTGACCTGCCAAATCAGCATGCTGACCATTGATTTCCCTCGTAGCGTGACATGCGCTAACTACTTCAGGATCCTCCTGATTGGCTTCACGTTCCAGGTCCTCTTGACAATTCTCTGGTCTGGTCTGATGATCTTGTGTGCTACTAGTCTCCTGGTCTCCCAGTTCTTCAGTCGACTGGTATATTCTGAGCTTTGATCCATTAACGACTCTTGGCAACAATAACCCTTTCAAATCTCTGAGATGCACAGTGCCATTCCTGAAAGCCTGAAGTTTGAACTACCTCGTAAGGTCCTGCCCATGTAATCTTGAGATTGGGTCCTGCCCATGTAATCTTGAGATTGGGCTTCTTGGGACCCATCTTGGACTAATACAACAATACCAGGTTACCTTCCTTGAACTCCCATGCCTTTGACTTGCTCATCATGCCAGTGTTTGGTTTGTCTTGGGCAATTTCCTGGCTCCACAATGCGTATTGCCTGACTTCATCATTTTCAGTGAGCTGAGCTAATCGATTTTTGAGCACATGCCGATGGTCCAGGTCATATTCTACCGCTGCTCTTGGACTGGACACGTGAAATAAGATAGCCTCCTGTTCGTAAATTAGCCCGAAAGGTGTTTTTTGTGTTGTAACCTTCAAAGCAGTGCGGTAGGCCCAGACAGTTTGCGGGGAGCTTGGTGTCCCATGCTCCTGAATCGATATGCACCATCTTTGTGATGATGATCTTGATAGTCTTGTTCGAGCTCTCTGCTTGGCCATTCGCCCTTGGGTAATACGTGGTAGATCACCTGTGCTTTCTGATAGCTCTCTGCCCGGCCATTCACACTTGGGTAATACGTGGTAGACCACCTGTGCTTGATCAAGAACGTGCTAGTCGGTTCTTCCATGATCTCATTGATGCATTCAATGGACAACCAAATCTTGTCACTATATGCCCAATATAAACTATATGCCGTTATCTTGGCTGTCTTGTTTGGCAATGCCTTTGCCTCAACCCACTTGGTGACATAGACCGCGCCGCAACCACAATGTAGACATTCCTCCTGGGCGTCGTCCTCTTGTACGGCCCTATGTAATCTAGTCCCCACTTCATAAATGGCTCAAGCAACGGCACTAAGAGTTAGCAACATCATATCCTTCGCCATTGGTTTGCCCATCCTTTGGCAAATGTCACATCTCCTAGAAAACTTCTCTGCATCCTTGAACATTGTTTCCCACCATAGACCCGATTGCATTATATTCAAGGCCGTGATCCTCCCCGCAAAGTGTCCTGTAGCCTCTCCTGCATGAGCCGTCTCCAAGACGTTCAGTCTCTCAGCTGGCACACATCTTCTAAGGATCCCATCCTACCCAACTCGGTATAGCACATCCTAAATCACGGTGTCCTTTAAGGACTTCAGTATTAAGGCTCTTTGTTTCGTCCTTAAACAATCTGCTGGTCAAGGACTTCAGTATTAAGGCTCTTTGTTTTGACCTTGACCAATCTCCTGGTAATTCCATGGTCTAAAGATAGTGCAGTAGTTATGGATTGCCAGTTTCCCTTGTGACTTGAAACAGTGCTGCATTGGGGAATAGGTCTTGGATGCTCTCTGTGTCTGGAAAAAAAGTCTGCTCCAAAGTGTGTTTTGTTAGGTTTATGCATAATCTTAAAATCAAACTCCTAGAGCAATAACATCCATCTAAGTAGTCATCCATGGATTTGCACTTTGTTGATGAGATAGAGAAGAGCCTGATAATCTACGTAGAAGATAAATTTATTTCCAAGCAAGTAATACATGAACTTTTGTATTCCTAGTGCTTCCCTTTTAATGGTGGAGTATCCTTGTTTGGCCTTGGAGAACCAGCAGAGCTGATGTAGTATACTAGGTAATCCAAGTCTTTGTCTAGCTGGGTCAGGATGACACCAAGTGCCGCTCCTAAAAGGGCACATCCCATCTCGCTTGTCTTAATATATTAGTCGTGAACTTACTGCATGCTTCAGTCCTTCAAATTCTGTTGGCACATAGCAAACCAATCAAACTTGGCATCTTTCTTGGTGAGCTCATACATCGGGTCAGCTAACTCAGCAAACTTTTCAATAAATCTTTTGTAGAAATTTGAGTAGCCTAGGAAGTTGCTTATCTCAGATATATTTCTTGATGTGGCAACTTCCAAAATCTCTTCGACCTTGTCCTCCCCCATTTCCATGCCCTTCTCTGAGACATGTCCAAGCAGAAGTCCTCTGAACACCCCAAACACACTCTGGTATGGGTTCAAGCACACTCTCTTCTCTTTGCACCGCTGAAATACTAGCTTCAGGCACTCCAGGTGCCTAGCAATGACGGAATGGACAGTACAACCATCAATAAAAATGGCCAAAAACTTCTGTAGAAAGTCAGCAAAAATTGTTATCATGGCTCCTTGAAATATTGCTAGTGCATTGCATAATCCGAATGGCATCACAATGAACATGAATGCTCCCCATTAGGTTATGAAAGTTGTTTTCTCCAAATCTTTTGGTGCTAGTGGAATCTAGTTTTACCCACTATAGCCATCCAAGAAACTATACATTTCATGACCCACTACCTCATCCAACATGACGTCAGTGAAGGATAAGGGAAACAGATCCTTGATTGTTTGGTCATTTAGTTTCCTGAAATCTACACAAATTCAAAGCTTTCCATTCTTTTTAGGTACTACCACAATTGGAAACAGTCAGTCACGACTTTTCACTTCAGCAATGAATCCTGCCTTCAGTTAACTATCTATCTCCTCCATGACCTTGGTTGCATAGTTAGGATTCATTCTATACCATTGGAGCCTTACTGGTATGGCATCCAATTTTAATGAAATTCGATGTTGGCACACTCATGTGCCTATTTCTTTCAAGTTTGTGTGATGCCATGCAAAAACATCTTGAAATTATTTGAACATATTTATCAAGTCAATCCTCAACTCCCATGGCAATTTGCTGTTAATCCTGATCTTCTTTGGTTCATCTTCAGTGTCCAAATTGGCATCCCTTAGCTCGTCCTCTACTGGTACAGTCAGCACTTCACTTTTCACAGCCCTAGTCTAAGCAACGTTGGCAACCTTCCTTGTGCCATCCTCACTTGCCATCAGGTGTGCTGGAAACCTGTGATGTTGGTCTTCCAGCTGCACAGCACACCTATCTATTTTAATCCATCAAGGCCATGGGTACTATGTTCATGGCTCTCAATTCCCGTGTAAAATACCTCCTTTGTATTTTGTTTTTGGTATTTTCCTCGTTAGATTAATCTAGTCTCTTGTGTCATGCTATACAGTTTGTGCAACTATCATGTATGTGTAATGATAGTGAGAGAAAGAGAGAAAGATTGCACTCATAATGGAGTACCACATTATGCACTCAAGGGAGTACCACCATAGCCATAGAAGCATGGAGCTCCAAGAAGTATGATTTCATTAGTCAAAAGTGAGTAAAGTCCCTAGTTACAATATTCACTTATATACTTGCCAACCTTTTCACACTCATTAATGTTGGGCCTCATATTTGCCTGGCCATATCCATACCCATGAGCCTCTCCTTATGTATAGACTCAAGCCCCTTTCCTTACAAACCATCCCCACCCAAAGGTTTCATCCTTGAAACCATGTATGGAGTAATGTATGGGCTATATGAATTCTTCTTGACTTCCCTCATGAATGCGGAAGTACATTTGTTGCAATTCCAAAAATGCCTTACACAAAAAAACTCCACATAGAGCTATCCACTTATTTGATGTACATATGGACTGCCCTTTATGATATCCATAAGCTCGCGGAGTCTTGTTGAACTTGATTGATGAGTAGTGAAGTATACCAATGACCATGGTTGTCCATACAGTAAATTTACAGCAATGGCATGCATCCTTCATATCATTTTCCAAATCCATGCAAATATCATTATCCAAATCCATGCAAATAGCTGTCCAAAGACACCAAACATCTGTACCACTTCATCCACTTTGATTCATTGCTTGTAGAAGCTCCGAATAGTCTTTCATGAAGCCTTCGAACTGCCAAGAAGCTTCTTCATTAGACAAGCCTCTCCACTTCACAAGGTACTCAACAATAGACCTATTGCGAAGGTGTCTTTCCCTCATTCTAATCACCTTCTCTGCCACATATTGAATCATTCCTTCTTCATCCATTGGAGGCAATTCATCAATCACTTCCAATTGAGGCCCCACATACTTCTTCAAATATGACATATGAAACACATTGTGGATCCTTGTGGTAGAAGGTAACAATAGTTGATAGGCTACTTCACCAATTCTTCAAATGTGACATATGAAACACATTGTGGATCCTTGTGGTAGTAGAAGGTAACAACAGTTGATAGGCTACTTCACCAATTCTTCTCAACACTTTGTATGGTCCATAAAAGCGATGAGCAAGCTTTGTATTGGTGTCTCCCTTCAAAGAAGCATACCTTGACTTGGGGATTCTTAGGAATACATAATCCCCTTTCTTACACTCCACATGCTTCCTCGATTTGTTGGCATATTGCTTCATTTGATTTTGTGCCTTAGCCATGTTATCCTTGCACCTTTGCAATATTGCACACATCTTCTTAATCTTCTCTTTGGCTTGAGGATTCACCTTTTCCTCATTGAATGCAATGCAACGTACATGCACCTTATACCCATACATGGATTCAAATGGAGACATTCCAAGTATTGTTATGGCAAAATTCAACTAAGTGCAGCCATTTATCCCATGAAGATTGGGTGTCATAATAATAGTGTCTCAAATAGATTTCAAGCCACTTGTTCACCCTCTCAGTTTGGTCATCCATTTACGGATGATAGGCTGTGCTTGGAGTGAGTATAATCTCCATAGAATCAAAGACACTCTTCCAAAAATGGCTCATGAACTTGATATTCCTATCACTCACCACTTGCTTTGGCATTCCATGCAACCTAAACACATGCTCCATAAATCGTTGAGCCACCATCATAGAAGCTGTATATTACACCTTTGTGGGTATGAAATGAGCCACCTTTGTTAGTCTATCCACTACCACATAGATGCTATTCCACCCTTGATTAGTACCGGGCATGATGAAATCCATGGCTGTGGGTTCACTTTCCTTCCAGAATAGGCAATGGTTGCAACACAATCCCCCCAGCCATTGATTTGGACCCTTGTTTTGTTAGCAAGGCAAACACTTTTGCACATTGTCGTGCACATCCTTCCAAAGTCCTTTCCAAAAGAAACTCTTTCATATCTTATCATATGTCTTGAACACTCCCAAATGACCCGCCATTGGTGAAGAGTGTATCTCTTGTAGGATTTTCAGCTCTTGAAGGATGAGTGAGGAACCAAATAGACCTTTCCTTTGTACCGAAGCAATCCATTGCGGACCTCAAAATGTGGATATTCATCACATAACCCTTGCTGTAATTTCTGAAACATTGGACCAGCCCTATCATCCACCAAATACTCCTCTTGTATCTCATGAATCCAATCATAATGCACCTCCAAAATAGCATGTATAGTGCAAGCCCACATCCTAGAAAGTGCATCCGCCCACATTATCCTTTCCTGCCATATAAGAGATCTCGAAATCATAATTTTGCAAGGTAGCAAGCCATCTCTTTTGCTTGGGAGAAAGGTTTTGTTGGGTGAGGAAAATTTGGAGTACTCAATGATCGGTCCTTACTTTGAAATGCCCACCATACAAATAGTGATGCCACTTCTTTATGGCATGCAAAATGACCAACATTTCTTGATCGTACACATGAAGCTCCTTCTCCTTCTCGGTGAGCTTTCTACTCTCATAAGCAACTACCCCATGTTCTTGATATAGACGGCACCAATTCCTCTCCCACTTGCATCATCCCATATAGTGAAAGGCTTAGAAAAATCAAGATAAACCAAAATTGGAGATGAAATGAGTGCTTGCTTGAGCTCTTGAAAGCTCTTATATCGGCCACGACATCCCAAAAAAATGCTTCCTTCTTAAGCCTATCGGTAAGTGAGGCTCCCATGTGAGCATAATGGCGTATGAACCTCCGATAAAAGAATGATAACCCCAAAAATCCCATCAATTGAGTAGTGTTGGATGGTGTAGGCCACTCTTTCACACATTGTACCTTCTTGGGATCCATCTTAATACCATCATTGCACACAATGCGACCCAAGTATTCCACTTCTTATGACATAAAGGTGCACTTGCTTTGCTTGACAAACAACTTGTGCTCTGAATACCTTCAACACTTGCTCCACATGCATCAAGTGCTCTTCCCTTGACTTGCTATACACAAGTATGTCATCAAAGAAGACCGAAACTAATTTGTAGAGGAATGGCTTCAAAACTTTGTTCATGAGAGCTTGAAATGGGGACATTTGATAATCCAAAAGATATAACCATGAATTGAAATAGACCCAGTCCGGAATGCCGTATTAAACTCATCACCATCTTTCATCCTTATTTGATGATACCTGGAGTTGAGATCTATCTTGGAAAAGTATTTTGCTCCTTTCAATTCATGAAGTAAATCATCAGTCCTTGGAATGGGATATCGATTCTTTATAGTGATTTTGTTAAGATCCCTATAATTGACGCACATTCTATAAGATCCATCCTTCATATACACCAACAAAACCGGTGAGGCGAAAGGTGATTGGCTTGGTTGTATGAATCCCATTTCCAAAAGCTCTTCCCCTTGCTTTGCCACCTCTTCCCGCTCAACCTTCCAAAGCCTATAAGGAGGCTTATTGACTGGTTTTCTATCCTTCTCAAGCTCTATGGTATGATCAAAGTCTCTAGTAGGTGGCATACATTTGGGTGCTTCAAACACATCTTTGTACTCTTGCAACAAGGCATCCATCTCTCTATCATGTATTTGCAGCCCTATGTCCTCTTCTTGTGACGAGTGAGTTGTACCATGTAAACAAGGCACAAATTCTTCAACTCTCTCTTCATTTGCTTCATGGACACCAAGGTTAAAGCATGGCTGCAAATTCAATCCAAGCATAACTCTTTTGCCTTCATGCATGAACCACATTTTCATGTGCTTCAAATCCATTGAGAATCTACCCAAAGTGTGCAACCAATCACATCCAAGCACCACATCAATGAGCACAATCAAATGGGCATCATAAGCATATTTGGAAGACAAAGAAATCCTTGTTGCAACCTAACTCTTTTGCTTAGCTCATGCTTTCCATTTGCAACCTCCACTTTTAGAGGCTTCATCATCTTTATTGGGCATAGTTTAAAAGAATTTATCGATTTGGAGTGTGCTCCCCGAATCAACAAGTATATGAATGGATCTACCCCCAATCTTCCCCACAAGCCTCAAAGTTTTGGAACCTTTGCATCCCGCTTTAGCTTCTTGTGAAATGGCACAAAGCATGGCTGTCTTTTCTTTGTTTCAACTTCTACCCAATCCTCTCCACCCGGATCAAAAGGAAACTCTTGAGAAGGGTCAAGAGTAGGCTCTTTTATTACCTCATTTGCACAATCTTGAAATTCGCCTCATCCACATAATCCAATGGTGCCTCTTCAACTTCAACCACCTCAAAGATCATGTTAGCTATCACCTCTTTTGCCTTGCAAACCTTCTTATGCTTGGGACTCCATTTCTCATTGCAAAGGAAGTAAACCCCTTTCTTTCTCTTCTCCTCCATCTCCGTTTGTGACAATTGCTTAATCACTTCGCCTTGAAGGGGAGAAGATTTGGCATCACTCTTGAGAGGTGTCCCGAGCATAAGAAGGTTTGCAAAGGGGGTAAACCCCTTTTTTCCTCTTCTCCTCCATCTCTGTTTGTGACAATTGCTTAATCACTTTGCCTTGAAGGGGAGAAGATTTGGCATCACTCTTTAGAAGCGGTTTGGCCATAGAACCACTCCATTTCACATTCCTTGGCTGTCCATACACACTATGATATCGTTGTATGGGAGTAGAAGTTAGAGTGAAGCTTGCACGAGATACATAAGGTGTTGATGAGGTAGAAGTTGGCCATTTTACTGCATTTAGGTTGAAAGTAGATGGCTTAGTTGCTCCCGCATTCCATCTAAGGAGTGCTTTATGCTTGCCAATTCCCGGCCAAGCCTTCCCACCCTCGTACCTAGTCCGATTCTAGGCACAAGTTGGGGCCAAATTTTTTACATCCAAGTACCTAATCCCCCTCCTTGCAGCTGTACCAAAAGCACTCCAATGCCCGAGGTACCCTCACAAGCATACTAGATACTATGAATTGAAGTGGGATACAAGTGAAGTGTTTGTGGATGTAGCTTGAAAAGGATAAGGTAGGAGCTCTTACAATGTTTTTAGCATGACTCATGCTATTTTCATTTCATCATTACAAAGAGCATGTACTCATGCTTTCCCCCAATCAACCAAAGTAGCTCTGTTACACCATCACCACAAAAACAACATCCACATAGCATCCAACATCATGTGAATCACAAGGCAAATGAATTGCAAGGATTAGCTTCAAGTTGGAATTCCCAAGATCAATGCAATCATTGGTCCATGTACACACATGCATGTGCTTGCATTAGGCTAGTATTTGGCAATATTATGGAACCACACCTCACTGATTTGCATCACTTCAGCCCCATAGTCCTCATCAATGAACAAGACAATCAACGAAATAGCCAGTAGATTCCAATGGTTCAATGAATACCAAAAGAGTGATGTTTGCTTAATGCTTAAGCAAAGCAAGAGCTCATGTGATGCATTCCAAAATCCCCTCCATGGTGGATATAATGGCCATGCAAAAGCTTCCACATGTCATGAGAATTCCACCATTGCATATAGCATGCACGTGTTTGAAGCATTGGCAATCAAAGACTTTAATCTATGGTATTCAAATAGCTTGAAGAGAAGTCTTCAGTCTTCAAAGACTTTAATCTGTGGTATTCAAATAGCTTGAAGACAAGTCTTCAAAAGACTTGAAACCATAGTGATCAAGGAGCTAAATTCCAACTCGAAGTCGCCATTACACACACTAAAACTCGTGGAAGAGAAGACGTCGAAACGTTGATATCCACAGCCTTGGAGGCTTGAATCACCCCGTTTAAGCTTGACTTATTTAGGCTAAGCTCAAAGCAAGCCTATGCTTGCTCCCATGAGCTCTTATGAAGCGAACGAGAGTCTGAACTGTCCAACGATCCCCGGTAGTTCTCAAAGAGAAATTAATCAACGATTTTCTTCTTGGTTTGATTAGGAGGAACATAATGGAAACCCTAAGTAATGCTTTATTTCAAGATGGAGGAAACCCTATTTCTCAGAGGATCAACAAGAGAGCCACTAATCTTGATTAACAACAATTTTTTTTTCCAATTTTGGTCGTCTCTCAAATTTTGGAGCGCTTGCCCCAATGTTTAGTGACCCATAGCCCCCCAAAACATTAATCAATTAAAAAAACCAAGAGACTTCCAGCATCCCACACTCCCTATGCCCCATTTCTTGATTTAAATCAAGAAAACTTTCAAGAAACTCCAAGAAAATCAAGAAAATGCAGAAATTCCAAAAAAGCTTCAGAAAGCTTGGATCAAAGACATGGCTGATACCACTTTAATGATGGTGAGAGGAAGAGAAAAAGATTGCACTCATAATGGAGTACCACATGCACTCAAGGAAGTACCACCATAGCCATAGAAGCATGGAGCTCCAAGAAGTATGATTTCATTAGTCAAAAGTGAGTAAAGTCCTTATTTACAATATTCACTTATATACTTGCCCACCTTTTCACACTCATTAATGTTGGGCCTCATACTTGCCCACCTTTTCACACTCATTAATGTTGGACCTCATACTTGCCCGGCCATATCCATGTCCATGAGCCTCTCCTTATGTACAAACTCAAGCCCCTTTCATTACAGTATGTCCATACTTTGGCTTTGACAGAATTTAATTATGTTAGTTTTCATTTTTCCTACTTTTGAGGTGCTTCCACCTAATCCCCAACCTCTTGATTAGAGGACTTGGAAATATCAGATAATTATTCTAAAAATACGAAGTGATTCCTAAGTAACACAAACCCTAAGTTGGTGAAATGAAAAAATATTTAAATAATAATAATTACTTAATTATTTTAGTTTTTTTAGAGTGGATAGAGAACGTTAGTGGACGGTGGTGCTGATGTCACAGACTATCAACTGGGATTGTCGTTGTCTGCAGCACCTTTCAAGCTCAAGATGGCTGATTAGACAATATCGGAGCCATGCGGCATGGCAGAAGAGGTGCCAATTCAAGTGAGCGATGTCAGATTTCTCACTTCGTTTCTTAGTGTTGAATGTAGGATCTGCATATGACATGTTGTTAGGGAGACCATGGTTAAAAACCGCTAATGCGCTACATGACTAGAAGACTAGTGAGCTAACTATGCGAGTGGGAAGAAAGAATGTGGCAGGCTCCACTAACTCAGTGGGTATTCTGAAGCCCCTGAGACCTGAGTTGGCTCATCCTACTAAGCCATCCAAGCAGTTAATGTGGAATCTAACGTACCCCTCTTGTCCCTCCCAGCCAACGCTCAGACAGAGAGGAACGTCGGTAGTAGGGGGTCCTTGGCACCAGACGACCCAGGATTGCCCTAAGGCCATAGCCCGGATGGCCGGACTGTTTACAACCGAATCGCCGACCGCGAGAGAACGACTTCCAAGGATCACAGTAAGGCGCTCAGAACTAAAATTTTCTTAAACCTCGTCTACTAACTAACTAGGTATTGGTCCTAAAAATGGATTTGAATATGCTAAGTTGTGGCAAGCTCCCTCATACACAGGAACCTCCCAAGCTTCCCTACGCAACTGGGGCCATCCGCTTGCCAGCTATCACAAGGCAATTATTTTTAGCACGTTGTTTACATGTAATGCAGGTTGCCATTCCTTTTCTCTTGACAATTGTTCCTTTTCTCATTCTTAAAATTAAGTCAGCATGAGGGTTGATTAAAATGAATACAAGAAGACAGGAATTAAGAACTTCTAGCGTTCAAGTAGCAACGTTTAACTGATAGCAGTGTGAGATTTCTTGTTTTTCTGCGGTCTTCTGTGATTTCCAGATCCATAATGATATCCCCCAGGCATAGCCATCCTCTTCTCTCAGCCAAGTCTAGGTGATCCATCATGTGGCCCCTATCCTGACGGCTCACATGGCTATGCCCTAGCTCCTCCGACGACCCGACTTCTGGGTTTAGCCTTGCTGTGGGGGCTTAGGCATGTCCGCTACACAACCGCCTTCACTCACCTTCCCAGCTAGTGCTAGGGCTGATTTTTTCCCATAGGGAAGGACTGTGAGATCGTCTACGTTTCCTCTTCTGCCTTATGGCCGCTTATGGAGAGTCCCAGCAGAACACTAGAGGCATTGTGCTCATGCCTCGAGCCTTACTTGAATTAAATGTGTTGTGATGGTTACAGGATGAATCCCTTTTCCAACTTTTCCAAGGCTTAAGCCTTTCGAAGAATTTTCCCATTGTTTTAGCACAAGAGCCATACCAAATGATTTTAAATGATTCATCATACCTTTAGTAAGTAACCATCCACAGCGCAAACAAAAACAAACAGCTCTTTCCTCTTTTGGTGCAAGCAGCAAAGACACATTCCATCCCTCTTAGCTATCTAGATTCCTCCCTTATGTCCTAATTGTAGAATTAGTTATACAAGGCTTCTTGGTGATTCCCTCAAAAGGGAAATAATACAACCATGGATTAAGAACTGAAGGAAATTACGGCCATGTAACCTTCTCTTGAGTGCATACTTAAAACCTTACATAAATTACTTAAGACTTACTTAAATTACTTAAAACTTAACTAAATTAAAAGTAGGGACTAGGGTAATTAAGGATTTAGAAAATCTTCACCATGGTAGACCTACTATTGGTGCATGTGAAAATCATGGGAAAAGGGGTTATGCATCCTTTCCTTCCATGACACAAACTGTGGTAGACCTACTATTGGTCCATGTGAAAATAATGGAAAAAGGGGTTATGCATCCTTTCCTTCCATGACACAAAACACAGACTCTAGGGCATGTAATTTCTAAGAGTTTTTGTCATGATACACCTACTCTTAGTGCAAATGAGAAAAAGGCTTGACTTCTTTCTTTTTATGATATAATTCCACATATGCAGGGCATGCAATTTTAGAAAATTTCACCATAGTGCACCTACTCCTGGTGCAATAAAAATTCATGAGGAAGAGCTTGATGCATTCTTTCTTATCGTGCTATAAAACTATATATGCAAAACATGTAAAATCTACAAAAAAATCACCATAGTGCACCTACTCCTGGTGCAATATAAAGTCATGGGAATGAGCCTAATGCATGCTTCCTTTTCATGCCATAAAACCATATATGCAAAGCATGTAAAATCTACAAAAATTTCGCCATAGTGCACCTACTCTTGGTGCAATAGAAATTCATGGGAAAGAGCCTAATGCATGGTTCCTTTCATGCCATAAAACCATATATGCAAAGCATGTAAAATCTACAAAAATTTTGCCATAGTGCACCTACTCGTGGTGCAATAGAAATGAGTCATGGGAAAGAGCCTAATGCATGCTTTCTTTTCATGCCATAAAACCATATATGCATAGCATGCTTCCTTATGCCATAATTTTCACATAATTGAGAAGAAAGAGAAAATAAGCAAGACATAAGCATCAAAGAAAGCTTAAATCCTCTACCTCTAATGACACCGAAGGAGGTAAGCATGCCTCCACTTGATTTGGAGGAGAGGAGGGCTCTTCTATCTCCATAGGCCTTCTTTCTTCTTCTTCTTCTTCGACTCAGGGAGTCCTCTTCTTTCTATCTCCATAGGCCTTCTTTCTTCTTTCTATCTCCATAGGCCTTCTTTCTTCTTTCTTGTTCTTCTTCGACTCAGGGAGTCCTCTTCTTCATGCTAGATTGAGAATTCCACCATAGATTAAAGTCTTTGATTGCCAATGCTTCAAACACTTGCATGCTATATGCAATGGTGGAATTCTCATGACATGTGGAAGCTTTTTTGCATGGCCATTATATCCACCATGGAGGGGATTTTGGAATGCATCACATGAGCTCTTGCTTTGCTTAAGCATTAAGCAAACATCACTCTTTTGAACCATTGGAATCTACTTGCTATTTCGTTGATTGTCTTGTTCATTGATGAGGACTATGGGGCTGAAGTGATGCAAATCAGTGAGGTGTGGTTCCATAATGTTGCCAAATACTAGCCTAATGCAAGCACATGCATGTGTGTACACGGGCCAATGATTGCATTGATCTTGGGAATTCCAACTTGAAGCTAATCCTTGCAATTCATTTGCCTTGTGATTCACATGATGTTAGATGCTATGTGGATGTTGTTTTTGTGGTGATGGTGTAACAGAGCTACTTTGGTTGACTGGGGGGGAAAGCTCTTTGTAATGATGAAATGAAAATAGCATGAGTCATGCTAAAAACATTGTAAGTGCTCCTACCTTACCCTTTTGAAGCTACATCCACACACACTTCACTTGTATCCCACTTCAATTCATAGTATCTAGTATGCTTGTGGGGGTACCTCGGGCATTGGAGTGCTTTTGGTACAGCGGCAAGGAGGGGGATTAGACACTTGGATGTAAAGACTTGGCCCCAACTTGTGCCTAGAATCGGACTAGGTACGAGGGTGGGAAGGCTTGGCTGGGAGATTGGCAAGCATAAAGCGCTCCTTCGACACACACTCGACTATATTGCAAGCATGCCGAGGCTATGGAAGCCAATTGTCACTTGATTGGACATGCCATGGTGGATACTTGATAGCGGTCGAAGCATAAGAGTTGCATGAGCAAGAAGTATATGCTTTTGATGATAATGATTTGGGGCATTATATCATGATTGGATATTGGGCAAGTGCTTATGGATTTTGATTGAGATTTGAGCCAAATTGCAAGGAGACTATGGTAAAATTTTTGTGATTTTCCTACACTATGTAGTGGGTACAGAAGTGCAATTAAGTCCCAATCTGTTCAAGATCTCTCAAGGGTCTTTGGAAGCCTTAAAAGGGCGTCATAAGGTGAATCTAGCTAGCCATCAACTAGTGGTTTATTCGAACACCATCTCAGGGTACAAAGGAGACAATTCTGTCAGGTTGAAAACCCTAATTCAATAAAAAATAGTGTGGACTAACTTAAAGGTGTTCACATAGCTTAAGAACACTACTAAGAGCTTCCCAATTAGCCACAAGTTCCCAATTCTGTTACCGTTTGGATGGTCAATTGACTTTCAGCTACTACTAAAAGTAAAAAACAAAGAGTGATATGGGGTGCTCAAAGTGGTGATCCAGGGTGATAGAAGTGTTCATCTCATTAAGGCGAACACGACAAACTAAAGAACTTCCAATTTGGTTGTCGTTTGCTATATTAACCACTTGGTAGCATGGGGAACCGGGGAAGGCCATTGAGATTTGAAGCACAAATGCCTGTGGAAGACAACCAAGCCCATGATGATGCCAATGAAGTTGTTCGTGATGACATGGTACATGTGGGTGATACTCCATTGGGTGAGAATCCACATTCCATTGTTGAACATGGGCAAAGTTCAAGGGCTATGCAACAAGATAGAGTACCTCTTCATGACATTAGTGGTCAATAAAGGAATGTCGATGCACACTAATGGGGACAGGATCAAATCTCATTGGGTAACATTACTTTGGATATGTTAAGGATTTCTCTCATCGATACAATCAAGGATGCTCAAAGGATGCTAAAAAAGAGGTGCTCTACATTAGTAGTGAGATTGTACGGCAAGGCAATGAGAATGCCAAGTTGATGCATCAAATGGTGGACAAGTTGGATGAAAGGTTTGCAACTCTTAAAGACCAGATTTTAGGTCATGTACAAAAGGGTATGGATAGGTTTGATCATAAACTAAATCCACATGGGAATCTTGGTGGTATAAAAGGAAAGTCAAATATGACTTCAACAAGAGACCATCAAAGTGGACATGTTCTAGGTTCTAGGTTGGGAAAGGAGTCCATAGTTTTGCATCCCATGGAAGGCTCTTCAAGAGGTGTTTACAATGTTAGTGGGGCATGGGATATATCACACAATACCTTTGGTCGTTCTACATTGGAATCACCAAGAAACAAAGATGTGAAAGACAAGATTACACTTCCCAAGTTCAAAGGGGTGAACACAACCACCAAGGAATTGGAAGAATGGACTAGCAAGATGAAGATTTACTTTGCATTATTTCCTCGTGTGAGGAAGAAGACAAAGTACAATTTGCCATGTTGCATTTGGAAGATTATGCCCATTCATGGTGGCGGCTTACTCAACATGAGGGCTTGCATTTTGACACTTGGGAAGCATTCAAAATGCCATGTTTCAAAACTTCACATCTCCATTGGAACGGGCTCAATTGGTGGGACAATGATATGACTTAGAGCAAAAGGGAAGTTCTATGAAGGAATATAGCAACCAATTTTAGAAGCTTTCCATGTTTGTTGGAGGAATGAATGAGTATAACAAAATGGTGAAGTACATTCATGGATTGCAATCCTCATTTGGAGCTGATGTGAAGGCTCAAAGACCTGAAACTTTGCAAGATGCCATGTATTATGTGGAGGTCTTTGAATCTAAGTATAAGGGGAATGTTGCAAAAAATAGATGGAATGTGGGAGCAACTAAGCCAACTACTTTCAACCTAAATGCAGTAAAATGGCCAACTTCTACCTCTTCAACACCTTATGTATCTCGTGCAAGCTTCACTCTAACTTCTACTCCCATACAACGATATCATAGTGTGTATGGACAGCCAAGGAATGTGAAATGGAGTGGTTCTATGGCCAAACAGCTTCTCAAGAGTGATGCCAAATCTTCTCCCCTTCAAGGCAAAGTGATTAAGCAATTGTCACAAACGGAGATGGAGAAGAAGAGGAAGAAAGGGGTTTACTCCCTTTGTAAACCTTCTTATGCTCGGGACGCCTCTCAAGAGTGATGCCAAATCTTCTCCCCTTCAAGGCGAAGTGATTAAGCAATTGTCACAAATGGAGATGGAGGAGAAGAGAAAGAAAGGGGTTTACTTCCTTTGCAATGAGAAATAGAGTCCTGAGCATAAGAAGATTTGCAAGGAAAAAGAGGTGATAGCTAACATGATCTTTGAGGTGGTTGAAGATGAAGAGGCACCATTGGATTATGTGGATGAGGCGAATTTCAAGATTGTGCAAATGAGGTGATAAAAGAGCCTACTCTTGACCCTTCTCAAAAGTTTCCTTTTGATCCAGGTGGAGAGGATTGAGTAGAAGTTGAAACAAAAAAAAGACAGCCATGCTTTGTGCCATTTCACAAGAAGCTAAAGCGGGATGCAAAGGTTCCAACACTTTGAGGCTTATGGGGAAGATTGGGGGTAGATCCATTCATATACTTGTTGATTCGGGGAGCACACATAGTTTTGTGAAGTCCAAATCAATAAATTCTTTTAAACTATGCCCAATAACGATGATGAAGCCTCTAAAAGTGGAGGTTGCAAATGGACAGCATGAGCTAAGCAAAATAGTTAGGTTGCAACAAGGATTTCTTTGTCTTCCAAATATGCTTATGATGCCCATTTGATTGTGCTTGATATGGGTCCCATTGATGTGGTGCTTGGATGTGATTGGTTGCACACTTTGGGTAGATTCTCAATGGATTTGAAGCACATGAAAATGTGGTTCATGCATGAAGGCAAAAGAGCTATGCTTGGATTGAATTTGTAGCCATACTTTAACCTTGGTGTCCATGAAGCAAATGAAGAGAGAGTTGAAGTGTTTATGCCTTGTTTACATGCTACAACTCACTCGTCTCAAGAAGAGGACAATGGGCTGCAAATACATGATAAAGAGATGGATGCCTTGTTGCAAGAGTACAAAGACGTGTTTGAAGCACCCAAATGCTTGCCACGTGCTAGAGACGTTGATCATACCATAGAGCTTGAGAAGGATGTAAAACCAGTCAATAAGCCTCCTTATAGGCTTTTGAAGGTTGAGCGGGAGTGGCAAAGCAAGGGGAAGAGTTTTTGGAAATGGGATTCATACAACCAAGCCAATCACCTTTCGCCTCACCGGTTTTGTTGGTGAATATGAAGGATGGATCTTATAGAATGTGCATCAATTATAGGGATCTTAATAAGATCACTATAAAGAATCGATATCCCATTCCAAGGACTGATGATTTACTTCATGAATTGAAAGGAGCAAAATACTTCTCCAAGATAGATCTCAACTCCGGGTATCATCAAATAAGGATGAAAGATGGTGATGAGTTTAAGACGGCATTCCGGACTGAACAGGGTCTATTTCAATTCATGGTTATGTCTTTTGGATTATCAAATGTCCCCATTTCAAGCTCTCAAGAACAAAGTTTTGAAGCCATTCCTCTACAAATCAGTTTCGGTCTTCTTTGATGACATACTTGTGTATAGCAAGTCAAGGGAAGAGCACTTGATGCATGTGGAGCAAGTGTTGAAGGTATTCAGAGAGCACAAGTTGTTTGTCAAGCAAAGCAAGTGCACCTTTACGTCATAAGATGGATCCCAAGAAGGTATAATGTGTGAAAGAGTGGCCTACACCATCCAACACTACTCAATTGATGGGATTTTTGGGATTATCATTCTTTTATTGGAGGTTCATACGCCATTATGCTCACATGGCAGCCTCACTTACCGATGATAGGCTTAAGAAGGAAGCATTTTTGGGATGTCGTGGCCGATATAAGAGCTTTCAAGAGCTCAAGCAAGCACTTATTTCATCTCCAATATTGGTTTATCTTGATGTTTCTAAGCCTTTCACTATATGGGATGATGCAAGTGGGAGAGGAATTGGTGCCGTGCTATATCAAGAACATGGGGTAGTTGCTTATGAGAGTAGAAAGCTCACCGAGAAGGAGAAGGAGCTTCATGTGTACGATCAAGAAATGTTGGTCATTTTGCATGCCATAAAGAAGTGGCATCACTATTTGTATGGTGGGCATTTCAAAGTAAGGACCGATCATTGAGTACTCCAATTTTTTCTCACCCAACAAAACCTCTCTCCCAAGCAAAAGAGGGCTTTCTACCTTGCAAAATTATGATTTCGAGATCTCTTATATGGCGGGAAAGGATAATGTTGTGGGCGGATGCACTTTCTAGGATGTGGGCTTGCACTATACATGCTATTTTGGAGGTGCATTATGATTGGATTCATGAGATACAAGAGGAGTATTTGGTGGATGATATGGCTGGTCCAATGTTTCAGAAATTACAGCAAGGGTTATGTGATGAATATCCACATTTTGAGGTCCGCAATGGGATGCTTCGGTACAAAGGAAAGGTCTATTTGGTTCCTCACTCATCCTTCAAGAGCTGAAAATCCTACAAGAGATACACTCTTCACCAATGGCGGGTCATTTGGGAGTGTTCAAGACTTATGATAAGATATGGAAGAGTTTCTTTTGGAAAGGACTTTGGAAGGATGTGCATGACTATGTGCAAAAGTGTTTGCCTTGCTAACAAAACAAGGGTCCAAATCAATGGCGGGTGGATTGTGTTGCAACCATTGCCTATTCTGGAAGGAAAGTGAACCCACATAGCCATGGATTTCATCATCGGGCTGCCCAGTACTAAGCAAGGGTGGAATAGCATCTATGTGGTAGTGGATAGACTAACAAAGGTGGCTCATTTCATACCCACAAAGGTGTAATATAGAGCTTCTATGGTGGCTCAACGATTTATGGAGCATGTGTTTAGGTTGCATGGAATGCTAAAGCAAGTGGTGAGTGATAGGAATATCAAGTTCATGAGCCATTTTTGGAAGAGTGTCTTTGATTCCATGGAGATTATACTCACTCCAAGTACAGCCTATCATCCGTAAACGGCGGATGACCAAACTAAGAGAGTGAACAAGTGGCTTGAAATCTATTTGAGACACTATTATTATGACACCCAATCTTCATGGGATAAATGGCTACACTTAGTTGAATTTTGCCATAACAATACCTATCACATGAGTATTGGTATGTCTCCATTTGAAGCCATGTATGGGTATAAGGTGCATGTACGTTGCATTGCATTCAATGAGGAAAAGGTGAATCCTCAAGCCAAAGAGAAGATTAAGAAGATGTGTGCAATATTGCAAAGGTGCAAGGATAACATGGCTGAGGCACAAAACCAAATGAAGCAATATGCCGACGAATCGAGGAAGCATGTGGAGTGTAAGGAAGGGGATTATGTATTCCTAAGAATCCCCAAGTCAAGGTATCCTTCTTTGAAGGGAGACACCAATACAAAGCTTGCTCATCGCTTTTATGGACCATACAAAGTGTTGAGAAGAATTGGTGAAGTAGCCTATCAACTATTGTTACCTTCTACCACAAGGATCCACAATGTGTTTCATATGTCACATTTGAAGAATTGGTGAAGTAGCCTATCAATTGTTGTTACCTTCTACCACAAGGATCCACAATGTGTTTCATATGTCACATTTGAAGAAGTATGTGGGGCCTCAATTGGAAGTGATTGATGAATTGCCTCCAATGGATGAAGAAGGAATGATTCAATATGTGGCAGAGAAGGTGATTAGAATGAGGGAAAGACACCTTCGTAATAGGTCTATTGTTGAGTACCTTGTGAAGCGGAGAGGCTTTCCTAATGAAGAAGCTTCTTGGCAATTCGAAGGCTTCATGAAAGACTGTCCGGAGCTTCTACAAGCAATGAATCAAAGTGGATGAAGTGGTACAGATGTTTGGTGTCTTTGGACAGCTATTTGCATGGATTTGGATAATGATATTTGCATGGATTTGGATAATGATATGAAGGATGCATGCCATTGCTGTAAATTTACTGTATGGACAACCATGGTCATTGGTATACTTCACTACTCATCAATCAAGTTCAACAAGACTCCGCGGGCTTATGGATATCATAGAGGGTAGTCCATATGTACATCAAATAAGTGGACAGCTCTATGTGGAGTTTTTTTGTGTAAGGCATTTTTGGAATTGCAACAAATGTACTTCCGCATTCCATGAGGGAAGTCAAGAAGAATTCATATAGCCCATACATTACTCCATACATGGTTTCGAGGATGAAACCTTTGGGTGGGGATGGCTTGTAAGGAAAGGGGCTTGAGTCTCATGGGCATGGATATGGCCAAGCAAATATGAGGCCCAACATTAATGAGTGTGAAAAGGTTGGCAAGTATATAAGTGAATATTGTAACTAGGGACTTTACTCACTTTTGACTGATGAAATCATACTTCTTGGAGCTCCATGCTTCCATGGCTATGGTGGTACTCCCTTGAGTGCATAATGTGGTACTCCATTATGAGTGCAATCTTTCTCTCTTTCTCTCACCATCATTACACATACATGATAGTTGCACAAACTGTATAGCATGACACAAGAGACTAGATTAATATAACAAGGAAAATACCAAAAACAAAATACAAAGGAGGTATTTTACATGGGAATTGAGAGCCATGAACATAGTACCCATGGCCTTGATGGATTAAAATAGATAGGTGTGTTGTGCAGCTGGAAGACCAACATCACATGTTTCCAGCACACCTGACGGCAAGTGAGGATGGCAAAGGAAGGTTGCCAACGTTGCTTAGACTAGGGCTGTGAAAAGTGAAGTGCTGACTGTACCAGTAGAGGACGAGCTAAGGGATGTCAATTTGGACACTGAAGATGAACCAAAGAAGATCAGGATTAACAGCAAATTGCCAAGTGAGTTGAGGATTGACTTGATAAATCTGTTCAAAGAATTACAAGATGTTTTTGCATGGCATCACACAGACTTGAAAGAAATAGGCCCACGAGTGTGCCAACATCGAATTTCGTTAAAATTGGATGCCATACCAGTAAGGCTCCAATGGTATAGAATGAATCCTAACTATGCAACCAAGGTCATGGAGGAGATAGATAGTTTACTGAAGGCAAGATTCATTGCTGAAGTGGAAAGTAGTGACTGACTATTTCCAATTACGGTAGTATCTAAAAAGAATGAAAAGCTTTGAATTTGTGTAGATTTCAGGAAACTGAATGAAAAGAATGAAAAGCTTTGAATTTGTGTAGATTTCAGGAAACTGAATGACCAAACAATCAAGGATCCGTTTCCCTTATCCTTCACTGACGTCATGTTGGATGAGGTAGTGGGTCATGAAACGTATAGTTTCTTGGATGGCTATAGGGGTACAACTAGATTCCACTGGCACCAAAAGATTTGGAGAAAATAACTTTCATAACTGAATGGGGAGCATTCATGTTCATTGTGTTACCTTGTTGCATTCTAAGTTCTAGCTGAGTGAGTATCCACTTTAAGCCTTTGTGATCAGTAACTAAGCTAAATTTGCTCCCTCGCAAATAATGTCTCTAAAGCTTTAAGGTAATAATTATAGCAAGGAGTTCAAGGTCATGGGTAGGATAATTCAATTCATATGATTTAAGCTTCTATGAGGTATATACCAAGGGATGACCCTCTTGAAGTAAAACCCTACGAATAGCAGTATCGCTTGCATTAGTTATCACTTCAAAAGGAAGATGAAAGTTTGGAAGCCCGAGAATAGGTGCTATCACAAGGCTTTGTTTGAGCTTTTTAAAACTTTGCTGGTGTTCTTTTTTCCAAATGAACTTTGCATTCTTCTTGAGTAAGGTAGTCAGTGGACCTGCAAATTAAGGAGTAGTCCTCGATGAATATTCGGTATCATCCAGTGATACCTAGAAATCCACGCACTTGCTTAATAGTAGAAGGGGTTGGCTAGTCAACCACATCTTGTATCTCTGCTGAAATCCCTTCTTGGGAAACAATGAATCCCAAATACTCGATCTTGTTGGTAAAAAGGGTGCACTTGCTCCTCTTTGCATAGAGCTTGTATCGCCGTAGGAGATCCAAAACTATCTTGACAAGCTCATGGTGTTCCTCAATTGTCTTAGAGTATATCAAGATGTCATCAAAGAAAACTAGGATGAAAATGTCCAAGTAGGGATGGAAAATGTCTTGCATGAGTCTATTAAAGGTAGCAGATGCATTAGTCAAACCAAAAGACATGACTAAGAACTCGAAATGGCCATACCAGGTATTAAATGCAGTTTTGGGGATATCTTGATTTCGTATTCAAACTTGATAATACCTTGACTTTAGATCAATCTTGGTGAAGATCTTTGCACCGTGGAGTTTGTCAAGAAGATCATCAATTCGAGGAATGGGATACTTATTCTTGATTGTGACTTGATTTAGTTCCCGATAGTCAATACAGAGGCAAAAAGTCCCATCCTTCTCGAATAAGACAGGAGCTCCCCATGGTGATGAACTGGGGTGAATAAAACCTTTATCTTTGAGCTTAATAGCTGTAGGAAGAGACAGATAGGGTCTCTTAGTTGGTCTTTGAGCTTAATAGATGTAGGAAGAGACAGATAGGGTCTCTTAGTTGGTCTTTGAGCTTAATAGATGTAGGAAGAGACATCCGATAGGGTCTCTTAGCTACTGGGCTAGCTCCAGGAATTAGATCTATGTCATGGTCGATCTCTTTTGACAGGGGGTAACTCTGTAAGCCCCTTTGGAAAGATATCATCATAATTCTTCAAACCATGATGGACCAGAATCTGATAATGGCTTGTCAATCTGGTTCAACTTGATTAGGAATACTGGTTGTCCTTTGCGGATTCCTTTGAGTAACTTGCTAGCCTTCACTATGCTGACTTGAGTAACTTGCTAGCCTTCACTACATGATAAGAATTAAGAGTAGAGCTTCCCAAAACTTCTTGTTGTAATCCTCAAGATTCTCACATTTCATTGCATCCAACTTATGCCATGCTATCATTACATCCACCTCAAATGTAGATGTGAGCCACACGGAAGAGAATACATGTTTAAACTATACCCAAGTAGATGGTGCTATGCTTTGCAAAAGAAGAGTGGACCACCACTGCAATGCATCGCCCTTAAGAAAAGTTGCAACTTTTCTTGCTTTCGAGGACTCCGTGTAATTTCCACCAGAAAAAGCAGCATCAAACTGCAGTAAAAAGCTCTAAGAGCCTTGAGTCTGAATGTGTCAAATTTCACTGAATGTGTCAAATGAATGTGTTAAATTTTGTGTTAAATGAATGTGTCAAATGAATGTGTTAAATTTTGTCGCAGCTCCCCCTTCTTATAATCCTTCGCCCCCAAAGGCATTAGATTATCATAAGGAAGTGGCTTCCTCATGGAAACGCTAGCAGTCAATACATTCATCATTGAAGGAAGGAGGTAAAGACTATGGGGGGAATCCAAGATGGCATAAGACAATACAAAACCAAGGGGTTCTTGAATTGACAGTCACCATCACTAGAGCTTCGACTAATGTCATTTTCTTCCTCATCATCCCAATGGAAACACCATCAGTTAATACAATCTTCATTGAAGGAAGGAGGTAAAGGCTGCGGGGAGAATCCAAGATGGCACAAGACAATACAAAACCAAGGGGTTCTAAAGACATACAAGATACCTAGGGAAGTCCCAAGACTTAGAAGGCTTCCCATAGTTGGTCTGAATAGGGGCAATAGGATATGGACCATGTCAATTCATCATTTTGGCATTTATGAGATTAGAAGGGCAAAAAAAAGGATTCTAACAATCACAAATACCTCATAAGGGATACAAAGGCCCCACACAATTTCTCCAAGGCCAGGGCTAGAGATGGATTGCACACAGGGCTAGAAGGTAAGCAACATATATTGAAACATGAAGTCTCTCTTACCTCACAAAACAAAGCAAAGGAACAAAGAGACTCTCCCTTGGAGCATGCGAGTAATACTTTTCACAACGAGGCCAAAGAAAAGAAGAAATGGATAGAAATCTCTAGGCATTGGTTCTCCAAGATTTCAAACTTCAACAAAAGGTGGGCAAGACATTGACAAAGGAGGAAACACCACCAAGCTCGTAGTAGCGGCGGCTACTCCCCGTCCAAGAGGGTCTTCACTTTGAAAGGGCTCCAAACCTTGAACTTCAAAAGAGAAAGACTAACAATCTTTGAAAAAAAATCCAACCTTGGCTTGTTTCCAATCCACAATAAGATGAGGAGGGGGGGTATCCAACCTTCGCTTCCTTCCAAGCTAAGATAAGATGATGAGGGGGGTATCTTAACCTTGGGAAAGGAAAATCCAGTAGGTAGCACCTACTCTCGTCTAAGATCTCACCAACACTAGTTTCTCATGACAAGAAATTGTGGGAAAAATACTTCATGGTGGAACCAAGATAGAAGTTACGTTGAAGAGGTGAGGTGTGTGATGGAGGTGTGAGAGGGGGGCTCTTATATAGTTGACGGAGGTGGCTAAAAAGAGAGAAAGATGAGGATTAGACATGCTTGTGAGCCTCTCCTTTGATCTTTTGCCTTTGTTAAGGTGTGGCTAGATTTAATTTTGAGAAACTTTGAATGTACACCCCTCCTTTTGTGTAGGGCGCCCAAGCTTGCTATTTTTAGGTTGCCAGCTTTCTCAAGCACTAGTCGATGCCTTGTCCTCTTTTCCATGGTTCAAACTGTTGCATGTGAGTACTTCTCGGGGTTTTTGACCCTTCTAAACACTTTGGTGATGTCTTGGATACTTTCTTTCCTCTTCATTTTGGAGATATAGGCTCCACCATGGCTACAAGACCCTCTTCTTGGATCATTTCATGGAATCAATTCATCTCAAGGACAAAAGAAGTCATAGGAGAGATGAAAACTCTCATTGTGTTAATGTGCAAGTAAATAGGGAATCTATATGCCATAGTTACATGTAATATGCTCAGTGTCTAAGGCTATTAATGTAAGTGACGGTACTCTTGTGAGTATAATGCAAAATTTAGCTAGAGGTGCCAGGAAGAAGTCTGACATTATTGCAAAGATGGGGTATGCTAAGGCTATTAATGCAAGTGACGGTACTCTTGTGAGTATAATGCAAAACCTAGCTAGAGGTGCCAGGAAGAAGTTTGGCATTATTACAAAGATGGGGTATAACTTATTGCTTTTTACAATGAATTTTTGAAAGTACTAAAATCCTCCCATCATCTTCCTATCACCCCCCTCATAGCTTATCATTCACGCTAAGCTACAAGTTCATGTTTGTTCTTGTCCAATGCAAAAGAGTTTCTTAAGGCCAAAAGTCCTCCTTGCAAAAATATCATCCATAGAAACATTATCAAAACTCTCAGGATGGACGGTTCCATCCAGATCTTGTAACTTGTAGGTTCTATTGTTAACTTTTCCTTGATTAAGAAAGGTCCCTCCTGCTTGGGAATGAACTTGGTGAAAAAAGTAGTATAGGTGGTTGTTATACTTAAAAACATAATTCCCTTCTTCCAAATCTCTGTCCTTGATGCCCTCATTCAGCGTCTTCAGTCTTTGCTCCAATTGGTGTTTATCGAAGCGCATGATATCCCATCTCGATTTAGCTGCAACTCCTATAAGTCAAGTTTCCTCCTTTGCATTTGAACCTTATCCGATAAGCCTAACTTTCCCAATCCAATAAGCCCAACTTTTCCAACTCCAAGGTAGGCATGGGAAAAAAGATTCTTGTCCCATTACTAAATGCTAAGGACTCATTCATGTAGAGGTCTTCTCAGTACATCTGTAGGCCCACAAAGCAAAAAGTAACACTACAAGACAATGCTGTCATACACGCGTTTCATACACGCGATAAATTACGAGCACGTGTATGGTCGCGCATGTATTTGAATAGAATCGCGCGCATGTATTTGAATAGAATCGCGCGCATGTATTTGAATAGAATCGGGTGCGTGTATTTTGGCATTTACATTCGCGTGTATACTTGCATTTATCAACGCGTGTATAAGCGCGTTTAAATACGCGCAATAATACACGCATCAATACACGCTGCCATACAAATACGCGCAATAATACACGCATCAATACACGCTGCCATACACGCTGCTATACACACATTAATACACGCTTGGCAAAGAAAAACTGAAAAAAAAATTGAATTCCTTTACAAAATTAAGAACTATTTTCTTTAAACCATCTCATAGTACATTACAGTATATATCATTACACAATCCCACTACATGCATTTACAACAATGAAATATATTCAAAAATAAATCATGCATATGAGATGATAATTAAAAGACAACACATACAATAGAAATGTCATCAATTTAGAACGATACAGTGACGGATTGGTTAGTGTTCGATCTCATCTTCAATAAGATCCATCCTTGCCAAACGATCAACATCAATATCCATTTGATCAATTTGTAAGGCTACGATTAAATTTATTCCACTATCGATATTCTGTACTCCATTGATAATGGTATCGATGTCCTGATCATCCTCATCAACATCACCATCATCCTCAATGGTAGGGTCATTCTCATGATCATGAGAAATGGCACGCTCATCCTCATTATCATGATCATCTCTTATTTCTTGATCATCGATCACAACATCTTCATTGGCATGTTCGACATCATCTTCATTGCGGCTTGTTACATCCTCCATATGCTCCATATCAGTGAATGTATTATACATCACTTTGGAACGTGGTGCAATAGGGATAACGTACCACCATTTAATGTCATGCACCATTGGTAGATAGATAACCTACTCAAATACACATACTACAGTAATTAATTAGCATATCAAAAGTCAAGGGGTACGCGAGCTTAGATATATATGTACATGAAACACATTAGTAAAAAAATGCATACCTGCTCACATTGTTGTGGCAATATGAGCCTATCTTTCTTTGTTTGCCAAAACTTTGTAGAGTCAATAGTTACATAACCACTTGCATGGCGTTTTATCGTTGCATCAGGCCCTTTTTCCACCACGTTCATTTGCCATTTGACATCCAAAATATACACAAAGAAGCGACGAAAGTCAAGCCTAAATATGTCTTGGATTATGCCACAATAATCATCCATTTTTCCATTAGCTCCCTCAAAGCTACTAATGACACCGCAATGTTGTGTATTCCTCTTTTCATCAATTCTTTGTGTTCGAAAATGCTTGCCTTCACACCATATAGCATTGGACATAGTGCACTGGACCAAAATAGAAGCAATATTTGTGTAAGCAATGTGAATAAATATTAAAAGCAAATCACTTATAACTAATGCAAAACATTAGTTCTATGTACCTTTAACATGCATCCTCGTGCATACTCCCATTCTTCTGCCGTGATATGCAGCCCCTCGTCGCTCTCTGCTCTCTCCATTTCCTCATGCAACCAATCAACATGGATATCATTCGGAAGTGTTGCTAGATGCTTAGGGTACGCCTTACGAGAGCCATGTTGCCTCTCCGAAAGAGAGCTCTTTCTGCTTGCCTTTTTGTCTTTGCATCCTCATATCTTGTAACCCATCTGCTCATCACATCACTATTAAGGATGCAAGTGAAATTGAGATCATCAATCAATGTTCTGTCAATTACTTTACTCTGTCCTTTTCCTTGAGGCACAATAGAGGTCATCCTCAAGTCCTCTTCATTGCTCCATAGTCGTGGGGCAAAGAGCTGTCCACCTGACCAAGAAATTATGAAATATATACAAGAGACTCTTGCATCAACCAACCCTCGGCCATGCTTCCTTCAGGCCTTGCACTTTGCCTCACAAAGTCTTTTAAGGTCTTCATGAAGCGCTCTAGGAAGAACATCCAATGTGCATGCACAGTACCACATAAAGCGATTTCGTCCACTAAATGCACAATGAGATGTAGTTGACTTGTGAGAATGGTTCGCGGAAAAGTCTCCTCTACCAAACAAACCACCTCCACTGCCATAACACGCGCATCATCCAACGTGGCTGGATCAATTGCTTTGGAACTAACATATCTGAAAAATAAATAAATAGTACGTTATACCTCATGCACGTTCATTTTGCAAGGTATAATGAAGGGTGATCTGACATGGGTTTTACATACCTCACAAGCTCGCCCATCTTATAAATACATTTTTTCAAACTCTTATTTGCACAATGGTCGATGCTAGTAGGTAGTATGAAACTGCACACATAAGAGCACACATATGTATGGTTTATGGCATTACAAAATTTAATTTCAACGTACAAGACTTGGAAAACACTTACTTGAAGCATCTTGTGCCAATTGTGGGACTTCAACCCATATAGTTGCTCAACGTCTCTTTTCTTAGTGGTTGTAAAGGCTCCCTTCAATGATCTCATGCATCGAGTGGGAGTACGCAAAGTGGTGATGGCCTGCTTTACCTGCTTCTCCTCTTTCTTTGATATAATCCATGGTGCAGGCGGAAGATGAACGTGCCCACCCACCTCTCGTATAGCCAAGCTTGACGCATACGTCCTGCGACCCGCAAGTCCTCGCGTACGCTAACATTGTCTCTTTTACCAATAATATGTTCCCAAATACCAGATCCCACATTCTTGAAGATGTGCATGGGATCAAGAAGATGGTTGATCTTAAGATGGGTCCAATATGGTAGCCGAAAAAAATGGAGTACCTACACAAGGGATTGTTCTATGTGACCTTTAATCCAATTAGAGACTACACAAAACAAGATTGAAAAAACATTACTATACCTGTTCATGCCATCTGGAGGAAGAATATTTGTAGACTCCCAAATACGCTTCCAATCTTTTGCACGAAGTGTTTGTGGAGGAATGTTACTCTTACTAGCAACATATTTAGGATGATCTGAGGGGAGAAATCGATGATGATTATCGAATATGGTCTTACACAAACCGTCAACATACTCATGTACTAACGAAGGGCCACAAACACGACATGCATGTTTACCCGATGTTTTCAAACCTGTTAAAATATAAATAAAAGTTAGAATAATAAAGTCAATATGTATAATTAATATATATAGCCAATAGTATTAGAGTAGGGAGGTAATTAGAATTCTTACCAGAACAATCGCTGTATCCTGGAAAGTCATGCATTGTCCACATCAACACTGCTTTTAAGTCGAAGTATCGAGAGGAGGGAGGCCTACTAATGTCCACCACCGTAACACCTCTCCATAGTTCCTCCAACTCATCAATCAATGGTTCAAGATAAACATCCATATGCTTGACTTTATGTTTCCCTGGAATTAGAAGGGATAACATAAGATGTCCCTTCTTGATCGCCATTGATGGTGGAAGGTTGTAATTCACCAACACAACTGGCCACACGCTGTATGCGGTGCTTTTGAAACCAAATGGATTCACTCCATCCATACCTAGGCCAAGTCTCAAGTTTCTGGACTCTGTTTTAAAGCTGGGCCACTCATCTTCAATATGCTTCCAAGCAGGAGTGTCTGCGGGAATTCTCCACATGCCATCATCCGATCGATGTGAGGAATGCCATGACATGAGCTCTGCTATGGATTTGCACTTGAACATGTGTTTGATGTGAGGAATTATAGGAAAGTGTCGTAAGACTTTACGAGGTACATCAAAACTCTTCATATGTGTTCTATACCTTGCTTCACCACAAGTGGGACAATGTCGAGCCTCCTTATGCATCCCACGAAAGAGAATGCAATCATTGATGCATGCATGTATGCGATCATAATCCAATCCTCCAAGAGATGTCACATAGTGCCTCGCTATGTCTCTTGAGGTGGGTAGTCTATTTCCCTTTGGAAGCATGTTTGATAATAGCCTGCATCCAATATCATCAATTATAATTAGTCTTAAATTCTAAACCTTAAACCACTAATTCAAATTTGTAAGTTAGAATGCTTACTTCAATAATGCGTCAAGACTTGCATTGCTCCATCCATAAACTGTTTGTATATTGAGTAGTTCAAGTGAAGCACGTAAAATAGAGAATGTGCACCCTTCAAAAACCGGTGTCGATGAAGCCTTGTAAAGATGCTCTTGTTCCATATCATCGTCGTCCATACCTTTGGGATCATCCTTAAAAAAATTCCGCACCATATCATCAAGCACTTTCTCTTCCACAACTTCGTGGGGTGCAGGGCTATTGTCAATACCTTTCCCACTCATCTCTGACAATAGATCCCGAAGCTCCAGCATCATCTCGTCGACGCTTTGCGTGCTCTCATCGTGCGTAGGGCACCATGTTAGGGTGTGGTACTGCATCCTGCTTCAATTAGAGTTTATATATTACAACTCTATTAATTTAATTTGGATACCATCAATTTACATCTACTCGAGTCATTTGAATACCATCAATTTACATCTACTCACCTCTAAACCTGTTTGATTCCATTCTCCATTCATGGAGATGTGATTCAAGGTAATTCGACGTGCTCGTACAATGCATCCTTGACATCGATTACACATACATTTGATCCGTTGTCCCAACCACACATCGCGATTACGATGACGCATTGTCTCATCTTCCTCAGAACTGCTTGAGGAGGTTGATGACATCCTATGCACAAACCAGAAAACACAAAATCATAATATGTTTTTAATGAAAGTATAAAAATCGCGTGTATTAACGCGGCTATTTCCTAAAAATTGTGTGTATTAACGCGGCTATTTCCTAAAAATCTCGTGTATTAATGCGGGTAATTCCTACAAAACGCGTGTATAAACGCAGCTAAATTATCATACACGCGAACATACACGCATTTATAAACGCGACGATGTGTTTAAACTAAAAATAGCCCGCCTTCCCCAAATAAAGATTTTGAACTAACAATACTGTTCTTTTTCGTTTTCGCCTCTTCCAACAGAAACGAAACCTAAGTGCAAGGAGGGAGAAGAGAAGGAGCACACACGGGAAGAAGCCGACCAAGAAAGAAGACTCACTTTTTCAGAGGTGAGTCAGTTTGTCCTTTGCCTTGTCTCCTTCCTCAAATTTGTTTATGCTATTTTCTCTTTGCTTTTTGGGTTTGTCTCCGTCCTTTTGCTTCTGTGCACACGATTTTGGGTGAACGATTTTGACAGGGGCGACAGTGGGCCTTTTATAAGGACACATTGTCGGAGTCGGTCCCTTTCAAAAAAAATTTGCGCAGGTCGTGTGTAGAAACGCGTGTAAAAGCGCGTGTATCCTGTCTGCACAGTCTGTTCACGTGGATATACACGCGTTTCTGGATGGGTGTATACACGCGTTTTTTGACAGGTGTATACACGCATTTCTGGATACTGTGTTTCCTGTTTCTATGGTTTGCAGGCTGATAGATGACTTGAATGATGATATTTGTGTGAGTCAAGAGATAGCCCATGATGTACATGAGGATTATTTTTGCAGATTCTTTATGGATATTCCAGGTTCTTCATCTGATCCATTTGCATACAGCAATTAGCTGATGGAGATACTAAATCATTTTGGGCGCCATCCTGGTCCAGTTGAGCTTACAGAGTACATGTATGCCCATCCCCCTCCTTTCATGCCTGGTGTCTATACCCCTATCGCGAGTATCCAGGGCACTCCAGTGCCGTCTATGCCTACGAGTCCGACGAGACGGCATGCAGCTTCTCCTCTTCCATGTCCACCGAGGAGACATACCTCGTCCTAGACACACTCACGCACACCCTCACAGCCACCATCACGTGCTCCCTCAGAGCCACCGTCACGTCAGGGCTCACAGCCATCGTCACGTAGACAATCCCCCAGTCGTGACTCCACCCGCAGCAGTAGGAAGAGTGGGAGTGGAGGATGCGGCGGGTGCTTTGGTGGGGGAGGTGGGGGAGGTAGTAGGGCACGCGGTGAGAGAGGAGATAGAGGGAGAAGAGTTAGAGGAGACAGTTCGGAAGAGTAGGAGATGAGAGAGGTGGAGAGAGTGATCTGCTATGATGTGACGGATAGGGGCGGGATAGTGATGGATGCGAGGGGGAGGGAGGTAATGGAGTACATGCGTGGGGTAGTATCAAACTTGTATAGAAATTGTTTTATTAAATTTAAAGATCAAAATAGCCGATTAGTTGGGGAGGTGATAGAGGCTGTACATAGTCGGTACCCCAATCCCCCACATGCTACATTCTCGGATGTATGGGGAAGGACGCGAATAAGGGAGATCTTAAGTAATAAAAGATCTCCCCTTAAAAAACTCGCGTACGATGATGACCGGCTAAATGTAGCTGTGGGTGGCTATCCTGCCGAGAAACCTGCCCCACTGCGCACAAACGCGAGTGGAAGGAGGCAAAGAAACGAGCAGAGGGTGGCGTGAAGAGCAGGCAGCATGTGGAGGCATGACGGATCCAGATGGAGACCATTGGATCTTCGCATTTCGGATCTGGCGGTGTCGAGTCTCATGGGAGGAAGAGTTCGTATTTAGTGTTCCATGTATGGTCAAGCAACACATGAAAATTGCTGAAGAGGATGTGATAGGTAGTGAAGTGCAAAGATTAATGTTAATCACAATATCATGAGAAATGATATGTATGGAACAAGTTATTCTTCAATACAATGGTGCTTTTTGTGATTTCTACTTTCAATGCTCAACGACCGATTGAGAACTTGATTTGTCTTTGGAAGACTGTTTGAAAAACTTTGTAGTCTTTAGAAACCGATTGGTTTTTTGAAATCTCGGTTGGATTTTGGAGGAGGAGGTTTTTTCACTGGTTCAAAAAAAGGTTTTTATCTAGCACTGTGAGTCTAATCTCGGTACCCTAGGACATCCTTTCAACAAGTTAAGCCCGAGCCGCGAACGAATTGGGCACATTCCTGCGGTCCTAATGCAATCACCCGTAGTTGGTGACATGTAATCCTTTATCGCCTTACGAGAGTGCAAAAGGTGGAGGGTTCTTAGCACAAAAACACAACCTTCTCTCACTCTGAGAGGTCCCTCTACCCTGCCAAGGTGGACCCACTAGGCCTTCATTTATAAGTTATACTGAAATAACTAAATTCTTGACAATTTCTCATTCTCAATCTTGATTTCTCATTGGTTTTAATGTATTTGAAAGGAAATATAAAAAAGGATGAAGTCTTTGCAAGTCTCTCTAAGTTTTCGTCTCATGAATAATGAGAATCCTTTCGTAATCAATGTTCAAGTGATACCCTTATGGGCTCACGGATTCCTTGCCATAAGAAAGTATTGAACACCATTGAATTACAACAATCCATTCTTTCCCTTTTTGCAATCGAGAAATCAAGAGATACAACTTGTCTATCTTCCCATGTCTACAACACGTGATCATATTCCCATGACTACTAATTCAAAAACCCTTTTCTTGTCCTATCATACCGTATTCTTCCTATGCCTTGATGGCAAGCTAATAAAATTACATAGAAGCCATGTTGGTTTGATGCTAATTTACACCATGGGTTACATTTCCATGAATCAAAAGGATACAAACAAGAACACATATATGACTTGATAATCCCCATAACCTATCTAACATTTTCCCATGACCATTCCATTTCGAAAGTCCTATTCCATAACCTTAAACCATTTCATGACTTTACGCGATACAATAACAACTAGAAGTGAAATCATGGCATGACTAAATTGTGACATTTAACCAATCCCTTACTCTCCCATGACCAATTTCTATAGGGAATTTACCACCACCATTGGCTTGTCTTCCTTTATACCCACAAATGATGCGCGCTCTTTTCATTCTTGAATTTTTTCCCCTTTTCCTTAACACCTATTTCTACGAGAAATTGGCCAGAGCCTCCGGCGCTCATGGCTCAATTTTGATTACTAAGAAGGCTATGCTAACATTTTTGAAAAATCCCCTAAATTGGGTTTAAATCAAAGAAGTCAATATTAGGTAATTTGGGAATCAATTACTCCTTATAGTTTTGGACATATCTTAAACATACCAACTCCAAATTTTTCGGAGATCATAGATTTAGATTCTACTCTTCAATATCTTTCCAATGATATGTCACTTGAGGGGGTTTTGATAAACTTTTGGGCAAGTTCACCATGATCCCATTTTGCAAATGGGAATGGGATTTTTCCCAAATTATCTAATATGGTGTTAAAGGTCTTTAGTACTTCTAAAGCACATTTAAATCAAAGGTCTTTAGTACTTCTAAAGCACATTTAAAAATGGTTTCAGACATGTTTTTTTTTCTAGGCCCGTGTCTACAAGCTCATGTATGCAAGTTCACGTCTACAAGCTCATGTCTCTAAACTCATGTGTGTAGGTTTATACCTTCAAACTCACGTCTTTAACCTCATGTATCCGAGTTCACATCTGCATGTCCACATATTTAAGTTTACATGTTCAGGCTTGCATCTATAGGTTCATAAAATTTTCTATATGAACTAGACTCACGTACTTTCCTTTTATGAACTGGGCCTATGACTCGATTGGTGTATACTTAAATTTTTAATAATCACGAAGTATAAGGATTTTTCTTAATAATTATACTTAAAATCTCTAATAATTACAAAGGATATGATTTTTCCTTGGAATATGTAGCTAGTACAAATTGTATGACTACATAATATTTAAATAATATGAGTAAGTACATCCTTACAAGTCTTCAAGGTAGTAATAATTGGTCGGGTACAATGTATCCAAGCTCATGTTTGTAGGTTTACGTGTTCAAACTCACGGCTCATGTGTGTAGGCTCAAAACTCACGTCTCCACACTCACATCTCATGTGTTCAAGCTCCTGTTTGCTTTTCTAGACAGATTCTGCAAAGACAATTTTGGAGTCTTTTCGCTATCCTAATGGACTCCAATGACTATTAGGATGAGAATTATGACGAGGGGATGTTTTGACATTATATATAACTCATTTGCAGCCCATTTCAAGGTGTTTTCATGAAGGAATTGCATAACTCATTATACATAACTCATTTGCAGCCCATTTCAAGGTGTTTTCATGAAGGAATTGCAAGGGCTTTCAACTATAACATGGATGTCAAGATAGTCTCCTACATAGGAGATTGATGGTTATTCCTCATCGATTAGTCAAAGCTTATGGGCTAAATTTTCCTAAAAATGATTGGAGGCTTATTCAATCATTTCCTTGGAGATTTTATTCATGGGACCATGCGGAATACCAAGGACATTTCTTTTCTTATATTTGGAGAATCTAGTTCTACAACAACTATGCTATGGACATGGCTACTTTTGGGATCTTCCATTTACACTTATGGTCTTATGGGCATGATGGAACCTTCACTTCTCATTGATTCATAATTGTACAAATGATAGATTTTGAGGACAAACTCTTTGGGTTGGCTTATGGAAGGCTATTTGCATTCTTATGGTGGGAGATTAAACCACTTCTAAAGGCAGTATGTGTGATATGTGTTTGATTCTTGTTAATTGTATGCTAATCTACATGATGATTGGTCCCATATATTAGCTTTTAAATGTTTCCTTAATTTTTCATTAGTGATTCTCCATTTCAGAGAGCCAATCACATATACACCTATCCTTTTTTAGACACTTTGTTTTGGATAAAAGTTTACAAATTTTGAACCATATTTATTACTATAGAAGAAGAGACTACTTCATGCATTTTTAAACATCTCGTAAAGCTTTAAGTGGAATACTTAATCAATTATATAATAATAAACATAATTTTTATAAGTTTCTCACTAAATGATCCAAATATAAGCTACGTTATTTTGTTATCAATGCAGTTTAGAAAGTTGAGACTATCACCTTGTCTTCTAAATAAATTAAAATATTTAGATATATATTCTTGACTGATTACTTTAGTGAAGATATTGATTTATTATTATAACTAAAGTAAATCACCATATAAGCTCACACTATTATTGTATTTTGGCTTTCAAACACTCAATAACTAAAAAGAGATTCTAAGAAGTAAATTTTATTAATTAATTATTAATGCAACATATTTTTATCGTAGAAAATCGCTCTCACATCTCTTAAATACTATGTAAGGTTTAGGAGAAATTTATAATGAGTCAAGATCATTTTTCTCTCATATAGAAACCTACTTTGTAAATTCCTAACCTGTTTGGATTATAGTGCTGGATATACCTCTACTTATGGTGATTTACCAATTATATTTAAGGTTGTTTTTATCATTTTCATAATTTCTAAGGTTTATCACATTCATGAAGACATGCCTTAGAAGAGAAATGCTAAAATACCACTCCCATTCACAAGATATGAATTTTTTTAACAAATTCCTGAAAGGACATTTTTATGTCCTATTGAGCTACTAAACTAATGTTAATCTTACTACATCTTCAATACATACATTAGTTTGCCATGATATGTGGTGGAGTCTTTTTTACTATCACTGTTGTCATCTCCGTCAACTTTTAAATACATGTAGCACATTAGTGCAACATCCTCCAATAGAAACATGCGCTTTCTATCTCCATGTGTAGTGCATGTATATCCTTGCAGAGAAATATATCTTTTTGTGAGTCTTGACTTCTCATTAGTAGTCAACTCAAGATCACTAACATGGACATAATTGTTAGACTCAATAACCAATGCATGATCATATGTAATCCTTTAAAATTTTAAAAAGAGGTCTTCATAGTAAGCATAAGTTCTTGTTATTAGGTCGGCCAAATTAATCTTCATAGTAATGTTTAAAAGAGGTCTTCATAGTAAGTAGATTTCTTGTTATTAGGTTAGCCAGATTAATCTTGGGATTTAATATTTCTCTGATAACTGTAAATTTTTTATCGGTACCAACTTTGTAAAGAAAACCGAATATTCCCTCGAAGACTATCTTCAATTAACTCTTCAACTTCCTTTGACTACATCATGTGCGAAGCAACACCGTAAACCTGCATTTCAATAAATGTTATATATTTTTAATATCTCTTTATTGTTGTTGAAGGAGGTGTCTTATCCTCCAAAAAGAAGAATTCCAAAGAACCCATAGGCCTTCTGTTCGCCTAGTAGAGTACCCATAATATCTTTAGAACTAGATGACCCATAGTGCGAAGAGAACTCCTTTAAGATTCTCTTTGGCATTCCCTTTACACACGATAGGGCACCCACTAGTTAAGTGCATCAAATGCAAGGATTAAATTACACCATATGTAAATAATACTTTAGAATTAAAAAAGATAAAACCTTATCAAACAACAAGGAATGAATATTTGTGATTTTACCTCCCGTAGAGGTAGAGAGTTTGTATGTTCATAGTCCAAGTTTTAGACAAGGACTTGTGAAATGCTAGAGTGTGTACTATAAATAAAATTAATATTCTAACGATCTTGTTATATATTTACATTGATGTAAGTTTTTAAAAAACTTAATATTCTCACACAATCTATTTTTATATATTTCCATTGACGTAAGTTTTAAAAAACTCACACGACTAAAAAACGTTACACATTTTGTGCCAAGTAATCCTTGGGTCGTAAAACAAAGAAAATTTTTAAAAGCGGCACAAGTATAAAATGATTTCTTGGCTCATTTTTTAAAAATACACATCCCAATTTAAATGGCAATGAAGCTCTCTTTCTTTTTTAAGATAGATTTTCTTTTTTGAGATGGATTTTGTTTTTTGAGATAGATTTTCTTTTTTCAAGGCAACCGAGCTCTTTCTTGAAAACATGTGGGCTCTTTTTCCAAAGTAAGTGTCTTTTTCAAAAATCAAGTATCTTTTTCCAAAGTAGGTGTCTTTTTCAAGAAGCACGAGGACTCATTTCCCAAGGATATTTATTAGTATTAAACCTTCGCAATTCCAATTATAAACAACTCATTTTTTAGACAATGAGGTTACATCAAGGCTACCTATCTTTTATCTCTTAGTATCGGATTATCTAACCTATTTAAACCCCACCAGATTTTTCTCTATAATTTTTTTTTGCATTCTCTATATTCCCAACAACAACACCATCATCTACAGTAGCAGCTCCGTGAGCAACATCAACACCATCGGCAACATCGACACCAACAAATACGTCATAGGCAATTGAGGTTCTATAAGGTAACATCGGCACTATCGTCAACAAACATATCATCTCTTACATCATCGGCAACATCGAAGAACAACAACATTCCAACAAGTTTTTTTTTCATTTTTCCACATCTACGTCATAAATCTTGCATTTCTTAGGATTTTAGCACATTGTAAACCTTGATTTTGCATAAACCAATCAAGGTACCCCACCGTGCGATAGGAGGGACTGCAGGGGTCCCAACTGTATTCTCATCACATGATCCTCATCACATGGTGGGATACCCACATTGCATATTACTTATATTCTCTCTTTTTTTGTTTCTCAGATGGCAAGGACAAAGTAGACAAAAAGAAAAGTGGGGACAAGAATAGGTCTTGCTAGTGAGGCAGCAACAACTGTAAAGAGCATGTAGCTACATGAAGGGAAAATCAATAGGTCTTCTGAGGAAGCACGGAAAGGCCAAATGGTTCTCGCAAAAAGTGTCAATGCTTAGAGATACCAGAAAAGCACAAAAGGCAATTATGAATGTTATCCCAAAGCTTCCTTTTCCACAGATTATGCAAAAGCATATGTGAAAAACATAATGCCTTACAAGCTTTCAAGTGGCAGAGAGAAACCTTTGATTGTTTACAAGAGGCTTCAAAAGACTTTTTGATCGAGTTTCTACAAGACAGCTACATATTGGCTGCACATGCTCATAAGGTTACACTCATGGATAAAGATATGTACTCTCTAATGAGAGTGCAATATAGATTTTGAGCCTGACATATATGTACTTTTTGATCGAGTTTCTACAAGACAGCTACATATTGGCTGCACATGCTCATAAGGTTACACTCATGGATAAAGATATGTACTCTCTAATGAGAGTGCAATATAGATTTTGAGCCCGACATATAAAAAAACCCATGGACAGAGGTGCGATATAGATTTTGAGCCTAGCCCAAAGACACAGTGTGATATAGATTTTGAGCCTAGGCCATGGACAAATTTAAAAAAAAACTTTGAAATTCTAAATATCCCTCCAAGCAAAAAACTACGTGATGGCAAGATAAAGATTGAAGAAGTAACTCATGATAAAAATATGAGGAAGCCAATTGATTTTAAATTGAAAGAGTCTTAGAATCTTGCAAAACAGAGGATTCAAGAAACACAATACAGAGTTATCACATTGGATGTACACAATAATGAATAATTACTCTCGGGTATGTCAAGGGTATGTCTCAAGGGTTCAATGTGCACCTCATTTCTACCTATGGAGAGGGAATTTTGACTGCCACAGCTAAAAATGTGACAATTTTAAAAGACATGAGAAGAGAGATCAATGATGCAGGCATTCTTCTCTCTTTAAGGTATACACTAGGCCCTTCATAATAATCTAGAATAGTATTCAAAATGAATTCTTTATGAAACCAACTTTATTTTTCTAGTGAAGTCTCTTGATGGGCAGAGAAGCCAGATGACATCCAAAGATAAGTTTCGATAGTGGATCCTACGTTCTTAACTTACATCGTAGCAATTCAAATAGAATAGGAGATGAATTGAGACATTGGTTTAATGGGGTTTCCTTTGATACTGTCAAAGTTCTTTTGTTTCCTTATCATGAAAGAGGCTCCCTCTCTCTATTTCTCTATGAGAAAGTATTTACTAATGAAAATATCTCTTATTCAATATCTTTTATTTCAAGAGCCACTAGAGCTTAATAGCAACAATTGATATTGAATGAAAGTTAGCATATTTCATGAACTCGATTCTTGGTCTTCATGGAGATGCAAAACTATAAGTATTTGTTTCAAGGTATCTCACCGTGCAATAATGAAAACCCCAAAGCAAGTACAACCCTTTCTATTTCACTCTCTCTATGACTAACATTTTCTCATTTTTTATTTACAATGTATAGATCTACGAAGCATATGGTTAGCATAATAGAGCGTATGGCTTCAGTAGTAGAAGATTTGTATGGGTCAATGATATACTTCAACAAACTTGTAAGTTTTTATTTTAATATTTTTAGTTAACACACTGAGATGATTATGATACTAAATTTTTTGGCTTAGCAGATCCCTTTCACCGATGTCTACACATGTGGGTGGAGAGTTATTGCCAGCACAATAAAATTTATTGAGCATCATTTTTCAATGAAACAAATGATGTGAAGGTAAGCAATTAGATGATGGTTTTATCTTTCTTATTGATATTCTATTTATATAATGATGCCCTTAATATCATTTGCTTTTTTCTTTATTAGATTTCTCATGAACTTTATTTAAATGATTACATGTGGCTGACTTGAGCAGCATCGATTCAAAAAATGTTAGCTATCTGGCTATAGCATTGAACCAAGGAGAATATACAGCAGATGCAGATAGAACACTAAAGAGAAGAAAAGCAATTTCCTTTGCTTCTTCATCTATAAAATAGGAAGGGGTTAATCTCTTTGGAAAATCCCCATAGAAGACCCCCCAAAAAAAGTTATACTTAAAAAAATCTTCCAGTAAAACTCTGACCAATAGTCTTTCACTATGGAGAAAATCCTATTGTAAAACAATTCTAAATAACACCTAGTCAAGACCATACATTATTCTATTGATGTTGTTTGAGACAGATGCTCTTATTTCTAGTGAGACTGTGTTATTGCAGAGCACTTCATGCACATATTCACTCATTTGCTGATTTACTCATCTGCTAATTCCAAAAAGTTTTAATGTTTTTTGCATAGTGGTTTGCTCTTCTACTTTCATATGGATCGGCTAGTTTTGTTGGATTGTTCATGTCTCTTGAGGAGTGCCAAAAGTTTGCTCTATTCGTTCCTCGAAACTGTATAAGAATTATCAAGTTTAGTAAATCTTTAAACAATTAGCATGGTATTATGGTAATTCGTTAGATTACTAACCAAGAAAAGGGTTTTACATATCTAACCAAGAAAAGGGTTTGCATATCTAACCAAGATAAGGATTTGCATATCACATCCGATAGAATTCATCCTCTTATATTGCTTCTCCAATCTTTGTCTTGACTCCTGCTCTCTAGGTGTTCATCTAGGTGTTCATCTTTGCACCTCTTCTATAGTTAATTCAAGGAGTTGTAAATCCAAGAGGTATCTGCTAAGATCATGAGATCAGTAATGTATATTCTCCATGTTACAATGTAAGTGGTGTCAGAAAGTAAGTAGTCTAGTCAAACCAGTTACACACTATTTATAGCTTAAGTAGTGAGTGTTCTCACTTTCCCCATGTATAGTTTTTTGTGATATCTTTTTTGTATACTTTTCTTTGGTCCATGTGAATATTATATTATTCTTTTCTTTTTGCTAGCGTTGGAGCTCATTTTTGCATTCTTAATACAAACATTTATTATGTCCATATGAACTTTTTGCTTTCTTTATAAAAATTGTTCTTTTTGACTTTACATTATAATTCTTTAGATTTCATGACCTATGCTTTTTTTAATTATAATTTCTTAGTGCATTTGAAAGTCACAGTAGATTTAATGTAATTGTTATATATTATAAAGGTTTATTGCATTTAAAAATTTACAATATATCATATGGCTTGATGAATTTTTTTATTGCAAAGTGAAGAAAATAGAAAATTTGAGAAAGATAAATAATTAGCATTAGTAAATTATCAATTACATTAATCCATAATCTCTAAGATGTGGGGAGTAATATACTATGTGCAAGTAAAGGAGTTCTCAAATCTTCTCCTCAACTTCTTACCATCTAACTCAAAATAAAAATTAGTGGAAGAGTGGAAATATCTTGTCTGAGGAAGGCTAATGGCCAGTGGCCTTTCATAATTATTATAATTATTTTATGATCTCCCCAAAGAATGTTCAGTACCACCATTACAGAATCACCGTATATATCTTGGTCCATGTTGGGCCATTCCTCTTTCATAAGTCTCCATCTCCTGTAGAGAAATCACATACATAATGTTTGATGAGTAATAAAGTACCTATTCGTCACAGAATTTAAAAAAATAAAAAATTACACTTACTTAAAAATAGAGGTTATAATCAAAGTAAACAAGTTATTACCAAAATGTAGCATAAAATTATGAAACTCGATAATCAACTATGCCATCTTGATAGGTTATCTTTGTATCCCATTACTCACCGAAGAGATGTTTCATCTTTAGTTGGACTCTTGCAACTATATGTAATCTTCATTCTCTTCAATTCTTTACAAGTTGCAAATAAGTGAACAAAATAGCTAAAGGGAATAAACCAGTTAAGGTGAATGTCTTTTGAGCCTCTGTTTGGTTTTATTGAAAGTTACACATCATTTGCAAGTTTTACCTTGCAAGCTGTAATCATATCTATAGTAGTAGATTGTGGTGGCCATTGGAGACTTGACAGTAATGGGAGTGACATGGGCTATAAGGAACCATACTTAATATTTCTTGATAACACAATGTACAAGTAATCATAGAAAAATATACGTTGTGATGCTAAGAAACTAGTATTCTCTCCCTCGTATAACAAAGTTTGAATTTCAACATGAAAAACATTTAGCTTTCCACTTAAGCACTTTACAGACTGCCATTCTTCAGCTGTTGATGGATATAATATTGAAAGACATACTAGACATAGTATATCTTTATCTCAAAAATTTAAATATAAAAACAATGTGGCAGTTAATTATAAAGTCATATTAGGCTTGTGTTTTGCAATTTGAATATTTGGATGTAGGGAGATTACTTTGTCCATAATACCTCATTGTTGTACTCCCACCAATATTTCTACTTCTAAAGTTTATTAGTCTACCTTTCCAATTCTTTGTCCAATCCCCTTTGTTCTTTATCTTGACTTTGAAAAAACATTGGTTGTTGGGATGCATTCCATTTAAACATGTTATATGTGTCATTAATCCATCTTTCCTCATCATCTCTTGTTTTAGACCTCAATACTATGTATATAACTATCAACTTTCGTCTTTTTGGATTTGTACATATAAAAGGAAACAATTTAGATGTTTTTCGTCTTTAAAAAATATGCATATAATGGACATTTAAAAAAAATAAGACTAAGAATCAAAGAATAAGTAGAATGTAAAATGAGTTACCTTATATCTCTCTAAGGAAGATGTTGATAGATAAAGCAAATCCTTAAACCTTTAGCAACAACCATGTAAAGACAAATATCATGGAATATTACCAAAAAATTAGAATCCACACACTTAAAAAACCTAAAGAACTACTTATTATCTACTCTTTAAAAATCATGAAAGATTAACCTCCAAATCTAACGTCTAAACTTAATTAAAAACCTAAATATTATTTCCTACTCTGAAAAACTTCTAAGTACCAAAACTTCTAAGCACCAAAACTTTAAAATAGAAAGCTTAAACATACAACATAACACGCATTATCAGTAACTTGAAACCTAAAAAATTATCAAATAATGACGAACATCAACAAGGTGTTAAAAAAAGAACCTTAAAGACTTGAAGGCTAGTAGACTAAGCAACATACATGTAAATGTTTTTTAACAAAAGAAGGAGAAAAACAAAAGCTGTGATAGAGTTAAATTAAGAGTAGAAAAAACGGAGGGCAAGGGGAGAGAGAGAGAGAGAGAGAGAGAGAGAGAGAGAGAGAGAGAGAGAGAGAATGTAGAAAGGGGGGAAATGAAAAGCAGAAAGATATAATTTTTTGGAATTACAATCAAATCAACTTGTTTGTCAAGAGTACAAGGTACATCTATCACTTCTCAATATTTTAATATAGATCTCTCAATATTTATTTGAGAAACTTTATTTTTTTATAGTTGGTGGTGGCTAAAGATTAATCTCCAAATCTAAAGTCTAAACTTAATTAAAAACTTAAAGAGTGATTATTATCTACTCTTTTTGGCAAATATCATAAAAGATTAATCTCCAAATCTAAAGTCTAAACTTAATTAAAAACCTAAAGATTATGACCTACTTTGAAAAACTTTTTAGTACTAAAACTTTTAAGCACCAAAACTTTAAACTTTTAACCTACAGCATACACACATTATCAATAACTTAGAACTTAAATAACTTATTAAATAATGACATGAACATCAACAAGGTGTCATTAAAATTTAGAATCATAAAGACTTGAAGGCTAGTAGGATACACAACATACCTGTAAATGTTTTCCCAACAAAGGAAGGAGAAAAGAAAAAGCTATGGATAGAGTTAATTAGAAGTAGGAAAAAGGGACAGAGAAAGGGAAGGGGAAAGGGGGGGGAGGGGGAGGGGGAGGGGAAGGGGGAGGGGGAGGGGGGGGAGGGGGGGGACAAAAATTAAGAGGATAGAAATTTTTGGAATTACAATCAAATCACCTTGTTTCAGGAGTACAAGGTACATTTGTTACTTTCCAATATTGTAATATAAACCTCTCAATATTTTATTTAAGAAACTTTACCTTGAAGATTCAAAAAGATACATGTCACATGGATCTTGAATCCTAGCTCTCTCATTAGCTGGGCCATTCTTTTTTCAATACTTTCTTCAATGGTCCTTTTTTTAAGTCCAAATTTCACCTAATGCTTGTTGTGAGTTGTTTCCCTATCACATCTCCTTCCACATAGTGATGAAGTGGATGACATCCAAGTCTTCGTAGTGTAGTGTAAGCACATGAAAGGCATGCACGTACACCCAAAAAAAAAGGCACCTCTCATTTTCATGGTGAATTAAACAATAATTATTTAGCCCAATGTTTTTGGAAGCTGCCTTCACACCAAATCTAGTCTTATCAATGTAATATGGCTCATTGGTTCTAGCAACCCGTTGAAAACATACTTTCATCTTTACTCGAATAACCATGTACTCAACCATGCACTACAGTATCCATTGGCACGGAGAACATATCACCAAGGTCCAACCAAAGTCATCCATGACAGATGCAACACCCAATGAGCAAGTGCAATGACTATTTAAAAGAAAATTCCATGGCCGCACTCCAAGCAACCCTACCATGGGTGGGAAAATCAATCTCACAAAAATCTTCACTCCAAGCACATTGCTTATTATTCCATTGTTTCCTTTGACTTCCTATCCGAGGTTATGACTACATTGATTTAGAAACCTCGTTGCATCTGTCTCAAAACTTGACCTATTCATACTTCTTGTGCAAGCCACTCAATAAATAAATGATAAATTGGTGGCATCCCATAAGAGGTTTTCAAATTACTATATACACCCAAAAGCGACAACAAGGAAAGTCTCTTTGTCTCTGAGCATGTTGTAATTGACACTTGGTAAAACTTATCCAAAGTGATCCTTGAGGATGGATGGATCCTTGAATGGCAGCCTCCATAGGATGTCAAACCACTCCCTACCATGAGCAAGATTTGAAAAGAAAGTATCTCAAACTACCCATAAGAACCATGAACACATCACGAACATGAAATAGCCACACAACTCGAATCATCCTTCTAGTGCTAGTAGGCTTATTCACTTGCTTTTGAATTTGCATGATCTTGATGTCCCTTTCTTCTTTTGGCATGAAAAATGGCAATTTCAGGCACATATTATCAAAGTCTACTTTCCAACTCCCCTAAGCAACTACAAATAGAAGAAACTTTAACTTCTAGATGACCAACATATAATAAACTTTCACACCAACAACAAAGTTTACATAATGGATAACCTAAGTACTCACAGCATAGACCATTCATGCCAATAATGGTTGTATCAAATCGGTACCAAACCCTCTTCTCTTGGATTGCCTCTCGTGCATGAGCTTTATCAATTCTCCTCCTCACTAAAGCTATCGACAAAGAATTGTGTATCACATGCACACAATGTGCTCGTGTGATAAAGATAGTCTCTAATATTAGTCACCGCAATAGCATTCTCATTGAGCCTACATAGTACGAGATTGAAAGAATCAAGTCATAAACATCTATAGAAATAGTAGTATAGGTTCTATCCATGTGACATAAGTATTGAGTTAACTTATAAGTTAAATCTCTACAATGCTGCATTAAGTTTCAGTTCATCCTTGGGAAGAGGATTAATGAATTGGGCAAGAACCCTAATATGTCGTGCCTTATTTATTGAAGACAACTCATTAATACCTCCATCCAAGAGGCCATTATGTGGTTTCCCTTCCCATACAATAAACATCTTGTTAATGAGAAAGGTCCAATCCACATCTTCCTTTATCTCATTTTCAGACGCCTCATTCATAGAACACAAATGATTATCCCACTTTGCTTTATCTCCTCCTCCCATCTCTTTGGTGCAAGCAACTAAGAGAATGAAGGACCCCTTAGTAGCAACATAGCCCTCAATCTCAAAGGTTCTTTTCAATGTAGATAGATTTGTCCTCAACTCACGAACCCTCATATCAACAACACACCTACACAAGGGAATCCTAAGCACTATCTTCCGAAAGTTGATAGTCATGTCATCCAAGCTGTCTCCACCCAATGGTCTCTTAATGGAAGATGGCGTTATATCTTCTAACTCCTTATATTCTCACTTATTTTCAATCACTTCCTTCTCACCGTCCTTTTTTTCTTTAGCTTCTCCAACATCAAGGTTACCCTCCTTGTTTGGATCACCTTGCTAAAGCATCCTCATCTTGAGACTCGTTGACCTCTACATCTTTTTTTTTAACCTTCTACTTTCCTCAAGAATCAACTTTTATCGATCTTCTCCTTTTTGAAAGGCTTTCTATAGTCAAGAAATAAGCATTATAGCCCCAGTACAAAAAACACAAATGTAAAACCAAGGCACGATATTTTAAAGGCATTAACTTACAAGAGGCATTCTCAACACTTAGCTTCAACTCCAAGATTGAACCCCAAGGCAAATTCTACATTGAGGGGAAAATTAATATACATTCGAAGCTAGTCCTTATATAATCATATACAAGGCCCAATGCCAAGGCTGACTTTTTTTAAGGCATGGCAATTAAAATTTCTATTGGCATGATATAGAAATACTTAGTGTTTGAAAATTTTAAATGGCATGGCCATCTAGATCAATTCATCTTACTTAACTTATATCTTGGTCTCATCCTCAACTCAAGACAGGGCAACAACCTAGTGGACACATATGATCTTCACAGCAAAGTATACTCTTTGAAACATCTATCTGTACCACACTGGCACGGAGTCCCAATAGCCAAGGAATGACACACAAATCTTCTACCTAAAATTCTTGATTTTCCGCTTCCAAAGATATCTCTTGCTTCATTCTCATGCATTGAATAATTTTTTTTTAAAGAAGTACATCAACACTGCTTCTAAAGCTCAAAAGAGAAACCAATCTTAAAAGACAAGAATGTCTAGTACAAAAGTGATGCATACATATTCAATAGGTGAGCATGGTAAGAATATTAGGTCTCACTCATCCTTTGGTAGAAATCTCTTTTTGTTCATCAACTGCATCGCTTTAGATAGGCATCCCAATTTATATCTTCGAGTTTCTCACCAACAAAGAGTGAGAGATTGACATAAACATGAGCCTATTTAAAGTCATCAAGCAAACATAAGATTCTTGAATTTGGATTCTATTTTGATGTGAAAACTCTTTCATGTACACCTTAGAGCTAGCACATAGTACAAAAACACTTTACTATGACTTTAATTGTAGTGGATGAAAATATTTCTCTCTATTTCAATTCATTTGCCACGTGCCATGTAGAACCTTGATTGGATAAGCCTCTAACTCGATGTTACCAAACACTGTAAAGCATTGATCATTGTCTATAACTAGTACTCAACCCACACGTTGCTATACGGTATGTAAAAGACATTAAGAAACAAAACGCAAGAATGGAAACTAGAATACAAAGGGTCAATTGAAAGGATTTTTTTCTCTTATTTTTTAGAAATCCAAGATTTCTTTTTTCTCTCCTCTCCTTGTGCCTTGGTTGTCCATGGTTAATATGTAATAGATTGGAGGCGGATCATTTGCCAATTTGTCACATGATCAACCCAAAAATTGCCATGAAAATATGTTTTGGTCCCCTTTGTCAAACAAGGATAATTTTTTAGGTGAATATATTTTTCTATTGTGTAAATGGTGGTCATCAGAACATTTGTTAAATTTCACCAAGACATTTTAAATAAAAGCTTTTGCTAAAAGAATGTATATATCTCTTGGGGGAAGACTTTCGTGCTTGATATGCTCAATCATTTTACCTTTCTTTCGTACATCAATAATACCACCTTAAGATCTCTTCAAGAATTATTTATGGTGTTTTGATTTAATTCCAAATGATGCTCCCAAATATCTTTATTTAGGCAAATCCATCACCATAATAATATCTCTTCCAATGGCTAGTACATCCTCCGCTTAAAATTTCAAGTCCTTGATCATACAATTGTCGCATTCTCCATAAAGAATTGATATTAGATTTATAACGATTTCTCTTGAGACAACCATGTATTAATTATGCTTTTGTAACACTTGCTAATGCTTGAATTCAAGTGCCACAAATATTTCAAGAAGCTCTTGTTGTCTTCAAATAGACTCTCCCAACCATAATCTAACCTTTTTGGAAAACTTATCTGAATACACTCACTTCAAAAGTTAGTGTTTTCAAGTGCCACACAAATATTTCAAGAAGCTCCTCTTGTCTTCAAGTAGACTCTCCCAACCATTATCTAACCTTGTTGGAAAACTTACCTAAATATTTCAAGAAGCTCCTCTTGTCTTCAGATAGACTCTCCCAACCCTTAGGAAAATGAAGACAAGAGACTCTCCCAACCATTAGGAAAACTTCTCTGAATACGCTAAGGAAAACTTTAAAAGTTTTATCACATGGACCTTTCACCAACAAAGGTTTTTATGCACACCAAAAGGATGAGGAGTGACTAGAAGCAAAACATTAAGGCAATCAACAAACTGCGTTAGGGGAGTGGAGTCGGTACAAGATGAATACTTCTTGCTCAATCACATTTTTAACATACCAATCAATATACAAATGTGGCAGTGACAATTTCTTAAACGATGTCATTTTTCGGCAACTTTAGAATCACACTTAACTATACAACTCTTCTTAAAATCTGTAACCCCTTGAAGCCACACTCTCTTGTATGCAATTTGCGCCTTTCTTTTGGCCTTCTTTTGTGCACATAAAGTTTTGATGCACTTACAAAGAAGCTTGTGCTTTGTAATTTTATCTAAAGAAGTGAGCATACCAATTCACTGATACTCCCATTATTATTGTTGGACCGAGTAGAAATGTATTCTTTCAACAAAAAATGAAAGAAAAGATTTTAAATTCAGTAGTCCATATGGTCATTATCTGCAGCAGCTGTAGTCACTTAGTCGAATTTATGAGCAGTGTATTGAACTAGAGACCTAGAAATACCATGAGTATGGGACTTATGATGTTACATAATGCCAACTCAACTCTCTCAGACCCTACTGTAGCTTAACACCTGGTTATTCATCCCGAAATATATACACATATGCGCTAGTCCTTGTTCAAAATGCTCACCGACTTTCACCTTTATATAACAAAGGTGGAATCCTACATCTAGACCCAAAATTGCTTTTGCTCTGAGGGTGATAATGAATAGGGTGGCCTTCACCTTCAAAGGATAGTGTTACTTGGCCAGAATTCCGCAGGAATTGCCTTCATGTTTTCTGAAGTGATATCAGTGTTCAACACAGGTCGTGCATTAGGATCCTTTAGCATTCCTTCTGCAAGGTGCTCTTTGGTTGGAGTGACCATCACGTAGTTTGGATCTGCCCTCTCATAGCTGCCATAGATTTACCCGGATATTTATCTTAGTGCAGCTGCTTTTGTTAAGAACAAACAATTTACTAGAAGTTTGAGAACAAGAATAAATGTAAGGTAAGTATTCTAGATGAGTAAGTGGCACACCTGACACCTCCAAAATTCTCAACTTGAAGCCCTAAACCAAGCTTTGTGCCCTTCTGAGTGTGGTCTCGTACAACTACCCATTTTTAAAAAAACACAAGGATAAGACCTGTACTGGCCTTTTTTTTTAAGGAGAATGTTTAACTTACATGTGTTATCAGTGTGAAAATAAAAAACACAAAAAAGCCAGCATGATTATCAGCTCTTATTTGCCGTACTGCCCAGCACATCAAAAAGTGGGTACCATCAAAAGTCAACTTGATGTTGCCTAATGCATCACATTTTATATTACATGATCATATCATTACCTGAGCAAGAAAAAGTGAAGGAAGGCTGCCACCATGACTTGAACATGAAAGTCACTCCAGAGCTGAGGATGCCTAGCTTTGCCTACAGAGAAAAACTTGGGTGAGCTTTCAGGGTGAGCCTTCAAAAAGTCCCCAGAAACTGGATGTCATTTACATATGTATATAGATAGATAGATTAAAAGCATAGTTGTCACGGTGCGAAAATACGATACCGTACGGGAATTTTTGGTACGATATGAAATTTTCGGATACCGTACGATAAAATACGGTTTTTATTTTTTACACTTACAACCTATGGAGCTTCAAGCTTGAATGTAAGGGAAGGTTGGGAGGGGAGGAGTACACAGTGC